>NW_020291925.1:0-292620 GCF_003184865.1 Aspergillus homomorphus CBS 101889 | reverse complement strand
TATTCCAACATGAGAGAAAGAAGGATGAAGCAATCTATATAGAGAGTCAGCAGCCTCGCCGTCGGGCACCTCCCCGGTGTAGTGACTGCGGTGTTCTGGGCCATATACGTACGAGATGTCCTAATCGAGGAACTGGGTGAAAAGATGTTTAAAACGGTGTAATTGAGGCTTCAAAACACCATATTTTTGTATACAAATCAGAATTCATGTTGGGGAGGCATTTGGTGAGGCATTTGGGCGGTTTGGGTGGCTCGCTCGCTTGCGTGGCTCGCTCGGTTGACGATTACGTTAGATGATATTCAGACCCATGGAACTAGCTCATATGGCTCATTGCTGGGCCCTGTTGACGAAGGGTGTTGACATCGTGGAGGACATCCACGAGAATGCAAGCGAAGCTGATAGGTTTTGCTTGGGGGTCTAGGTGTTGTTGAAGCTGAGAACCAGGTTAGAGGGAGTATGAGAGACAGAGGCGCCTTAGATACCCAGTATCTAAGGTTGGGTATGGTACGGGTCGTACTCGTACTTTGTGGTAGGTACCCGGAAGGTCCTGGGAGCAGCAGCAGCAGCAAAGCAAAGTAAAGCAAAGCAAAGCACAAGCAACAGGCATTGAGCAGCATCAGTCAAGCTGCTTCAGGTCTAGTGGACAGTTTAGCGCAGGCGGTACCCCGGCCATCCATGGACCAGTCCAGGCCCGGGATTCGACTCAGGCTCCACTTCGTCTGCTTTTACTGAAGTTCAGGCAGTGATTCGACGTGTATCTTGCAGCCACTCACAACAATCAGCTTTCAGCATCGAACAATACGTCGGAATCATGGATTCGTGGGGACGTGAGTCTGTAGGTTGTCACCGTTTTCATAGGGTGGGCTGCACAATCATACGGACTCAAACGGAGTCCATACCAACAGAGTCAGTATCAGAGATGTATCAGTAGAAAAGTGGACCAACAACCCACACCCCCCAGACACAGAGTGAATTAAGGCGGTAAATCCTTAAAAGAGTGACGATGATGAAAGAACCGTTCCCTCTCTTAGTCTGAGTCTTCTTCCCCTCCTAAAACTATCCCAGTCACTTTCGACTAAGACTAAGACTTAATTAAGTCAATCAATCAATCAAGCAAGCAAGCAAGTAGTTAACTAACTAACAACACAAGACAGTACACAGCACTGGTCTTTTCTCTCCTTCTCTTACTCCCCTTTCCCCTCCTCTCTCCTCTTTTCTTGCTGTTGCTATTGTTACTACCCATAACTATCCTATTCTCCCTTGAATCATAAACCTATCCGAATCCCTCGATTCCGCCCTCTTCTGCCAGCTTCTTTGTTATTCCCTCGACTGCTCTCTCCACTCCATCCATCTTCGAGCAGCTTTCTTCATCATTATTGCCAAATAACCTTTAGCAACGCTCAAACCGGTTTGGTCCCTGGTCGGATAATCTTCGTCTGGTTCAGCTTCATTGGATTTCGATTCTACCCCCCGGTTTTAGGTTCCTGTTACGGGCCAGTATTATTATTATTATTATCATTGCTCTGCATCTCGGAAGGTGGTGGTGAATGAATGAATCCTGAATCGTGTTGTCCCCTCCAGCTTTCACTCCCCTTGTCCAGTTCTTTTCCCTATCTTTCCTCGCGCGCGCGCTCTCTTTCTCTCTCTTTCATCCATCCATCCATCCATCCTCTTCCCTCAACAACACATTCCCTCCCTCTCCCACTCTCTTTCTTCCCCCTCCGCCTCTTCTCTGGCGGTGTCCTCTCTACCTTTCTTCTTCTACTATCCAGGCAACCTGACCCTGGACGCATCCACCCGTCGTGCTGCCTGTATCCCTCCAATCCCCATTATTAATAGATTACGCCACCGCCCAAGTGTCCGTGGAATTTGCCTCCCGAGTGCCAATCGCCGCTAGTTGTTGGCCTCTTTCCAGGTTCCCTTTGCTTTCCTGTTGCTTTCCTGTCGCCTTCCCGTCTTACATGTGACCTTGACTTGGGAAAGGACGAAAAAGTACGGACACGCTTCCCAACTCCGTATTCTTATTATATGATCATTATTATCCGTGTCATTATCATTCCCGCGTTATCGTTCGGCTTTATTCCCATCCATTCCCTATCACCATCTCCCACGCCCTACCTTGACTGACAGTGACTACTATTCACCCACCTTATCACTACACTACAACTATACCACGCCCTTCTACCTACTACTTACCTACTCACCTACCTACCTACCTGCCCTAACTACTATTGAAGCCTTTTTTTTTTGGCCTGGGTCAATCACGCAGTCAACAAATCAAACTAAACAATCTTCCTTTGATCATCGTTGCTTGGTGCATGCTTACTTCTACCCTTCGGAGCTTCCGGCATCTGCCTGTCTCGTTTTCGTTGGGGTAACCTCCTCCCCTCCCTCCGACTATTGCCCGAGTTTCCTTTTCTCGCCCCCTTGCTGGGTTTCAGCCGGTCGCAAACGACTTGTCCGACCGATCGGCAGCGACACCCATTCCCTTGCTGAGTGCTTCGCTTCACTCCACTTCCCTTCTACTCCTCTTTACATTTAGATCGGTTGCTTGTCGCATACACTGGTGTATGGTCGCTGCGCCAAGCAGATAATTAATTCTCGATCCGTTGGCGCGCATCACTCTTGTCCGAAGACCTGGCGCAATTGTCGCAACGCGAGTCGCAAACCACCAGAACTTGCGAACACAACTCGCATGGCATGTTTCGGCTGTTGCCCTGGTCCTCTACAATCGGGGGAAACAAGGTGATGGCGGAGGAGCTGAAAATGCTTGCGACTCCGCCATGCCCTGCGCCTGGCGTGAACGCTATCTCTCTGCCTCAGTTGAAGCGTAAGCGCTCGGAATCTAGCAATTCTACGCCCGATCAAGACACTCCGGTCGCGACCAAGTTACGCGCAGACAATGCGCCGCGCTCCCTTACCATCAAGCAGGACAATACGTCAACCATGAACAATACCATGAACAATCCGGATACTGTCTCGCTTGAAGCGCCCAGCAATCTTCCGGCAAACTCGACGTCCGAAATGTCGCAGCCGCTGCCGCACCCTTTAAGTACGGTCGCATCTGCACCCCCCGCAGTACCCAAGGATACCGGCTCACGGAAGCTGGATGTGGATGCCTTGCGCGAAACACTAGAAGCTCAGCTCAGTTTAGAGGTATTGTTGAAGCACAATGAACTTCGGTTGATCGACCAGGAGATCGCAAAATGTCAGGTCGCGTTAGAGCAAATACGCCGATGCGCAGAGATTCCTTATCCGGGTTCAAATGTGGCGGGCTATTCGCAGTCTGTCAGCAATGGGACGGGCATGGCGATTTGGGCTCCTGAAAATGGACCTGTGCCACTGTCTCCGGCACCGTGGGGTACCACTGACGGTCCGTACACTCGCCACTACGCTCGATGGCTAATCCCAGATCCTCGGTTTGACGGCGGGGAGGTTGAGCCTGCTACCCCCATGACTGGTGGTCTGGCTAGTCCGTGGACTGAAGGGCGCTCGACTCGTGGAAGCTGTGGGGATCTTGGCTACGTCGCGGGCAAGACCCGACCTCAACGAGGCACGGGTGGAAGACTGCAGTCTTTGCCCAATGGCTACCCGCCACCAAAGGAAAAGCCTGGGCCGATGCTTATCCGACGAAAATCGGATAACCTGCTTGTCAAGCTGGTTTGCCTGGACTGCCGGCGGGACAACTTCTCGAGCACGCAGGGTTTCATCAATCACTGTCGTATCGCGCACAGCCGAAACTACGCTAGTCACGAAGCGGCAGCAGTCGAGTCGGGCGAGCCTGTGGAGGTGGACGAAGCCGGTGCAATCATCGGTGGCAAGAACGAGCCCTCGACTCCGGCCACAACGGGTTTCATTCATCCATTGATTCGGTCCGCGCATGTCATTGAGCCGCTTCCCAAGACGGCGGCAACACTTGTCTCCGATGCCAATGTGACTCCTCGAAAACGCTCTAGCCCTAGTCGACAGGCCCCCTCTGGCGCGGTGACCCCTACAACACTTGCTACGGCGAGCGATGCCTCCTTCATGGCGTCCCCGGCAACTCCTCATCTATCGAACTTGATGAAACTTCGAGGCGTTGCGGTTGATCTGGAACAGTTGGTTGGGGATGCCAAGACCGTCGTTGATCTGAATGACTATTCCGATGATGACGAAGGCGAGTCAGACGCCGGGCCTGTGCAACCGTCGGCGGAGATGAGTCAAGACCAGACGCCGCTGGGAGTCCGTGCGGGCAGGCAACCGATGCGGACGACAGCCTCGCAGGCGGCAACACGGCGCCCTGGCAGCCGAAAAGGACTGGACTCCCTGGACCACAGGCCACCTCCCCTGCAAACCTCAACGCCTACCCGGGCTACCCCTTACCAGTCCCCCTATCCTTCTATGTCTTGTCTCCCCCCGGACTCGCAAACGGGAATTTTGCGAGAACTCGAGGGGACCGAACAAGCCTCGAATCTCAGTCCTAATACGGCTGAGTCCAATCAGGCTCCGAGTCTTGTAAGTGATGACGATGATTACGGGGAGGGGTCGGACTCGGATCCGGGGCCCAGTTCTTCTGAAGCGGGCGACCACGACGAAGATTTGGGTCATATCGATGTCGAAGACGGCGATGAGAATACCACAAGATCGGCAACTGCTACTCCGGCGAAGTCGGATATTGGAATGGCCAGTGCGGGAACGCCCCAGGGGCCACTATCGAAGTCGTTGCGACGGGGTAGTATGAAGAAGAAAGACCGACTGGTGGCGGCATCGGTGGTTCCTCCGGCACGCAGCAAGGACGAGAAGCGAGTGAGCTTTGTCAATCCCGACGCGAAGGCTGCCAAGGGTAACGACCAGAAGAGTCCGGACGATACACGATAGAACTTCGATTCATTTCGGGGCTAGACCCTCTGATTTTGTAATCTTTTTGTGTTGTATTTCCCCCCTTACCCTTTCATGTATGAGACTTCGGGTTTTATGGATAAATTGTGTGGATGAGAAATGGAATGAGATTTGGACAGTTTGTCGGGAAGTGACTGCAGTGAGAAGCTGACGGGAATGACGGACTCTACAACTCATGATTAGACAATAAAATCTGTCCATAAGCGATAAGTCGTGGGGAATCCCAAGGAATTCCAAGTCGTTGGATATCTTGTTCTGAACAGTTAGTTTACCTAAGCATGGTTCGTCATGTCTGTATTAGTGCTAGCCGTTTTACTTGAGTGTGGAGCTCCAAGGCTTATCGATTGCGGAGAATGTATGCATTTTGTAACAGCACTGAACCACTACTCACCATCACCACCACCACAACCAACAACTTAGACTTATTATTGTCCAAACATTCTTGTGTACAGCCATAAGCCACCTCCTACCCCAGTGTTCACGAATATACCACAATGTCCACTCCAATCAAAACCTACGACCCCAACCACATCACCAAAGAAACCTTTCAATCCCTGCTATCAAGATACCCATCCACCGTGGAATCCGTCACGCGGCGAAAGGCCCTCGAGAAAAGGAAAGCCAGCAGCAAGAAAAAGTCCAACTCCAACCCCAAACCCACATCCAAATCCACAAGCGCATCCACAACAACAACAACAACAGAAGACCCCGATGCATCATCAGCCGCCTCGCAACTCGTCCAAACCTACCTCACCCTCGACAACGCCCGGTATACGACTCTCCCAGCCACGGTCCGGTCCCGCGCAACTGCAGCCCAAGGGCCCGGATACCTGGAGAAAGAAGAGCTAGAGCGGTTAGTTGAGTGGAAGATGTATGTTTCTTGCCTTCCCTGCCCTTGTTCTTCAGTCTTTAGTCTACGATCTTGTGTTTTTGGGTCTACAGTCTAGTCTAGTCTCGATACAACCCAGAGGACTACGCTCTCACGCATACAGATGGTAAGATGGTACTAACCCGAAGCAGGAAACACGGGAAATTCCGCCCCGCGCTCTTGGGAATGATCCGCTCGAATGCAGAGGATACCGTTCGTGATGCTACGGCGAAAGCGTTTCGGTTGTTACATTCACAGACAGTGGGGATATTTCCCCGGCTTCAGGAGGCACTGGAGAGCTTGACGCGGCCGTTGAGGGGTGTTGGGCCTGCGACGGGGAGTTTGGTTTTGTCGGTTTTGAGGGTTGGGGTTGATGGTGATGCTGATGCTGGGGCTGATGATGTGCCGTTCTACAGTGATGATGTGTATTTGTGGTTGTGTTTCGGGGTTTTCCCTGGATGTGAAGGTCCCGACAAGAAAATGAACAGGGCGTTGAAGGCGGGGAAATCTGGGGAGTTGGATGTTAAGTATAATGTCGCTGAGTATCGGGAGTTATGGGATGCCGTCGTCAGGTTGAGGGAGAGGCTGGGCGTTGGTTGTGCGGAGATTGAGATGGTGGGGTTTGTTTTGAGAAATGGGGTGGATTTCATGGTGGAGGATCAGGGAGAGAGTAAGAAAGAGGAGGTGAAGGAGCAGGAGGGTGAGGAAGACGAGAACAAGAATCGAGAAGGTCAGAGGAAGCGCCCGCGTGGGAAGAATGAGAATGTGGAAGAAAAGGTCGGAGTGAGGAGGAGTACCCGTCAGAGAAGAGGCTAGACAATCAACTTCTATTGAGGCAGGCCGTATCTGCACCAACTGCATAAACTGTCTGTTCTGTCAACTGCCAACTGTCACTGCAACTGTCAACTTTTATTCCTGCAACTCCCCATCTCTACACCCAACCAATAACTCGATGTGCCACGCATTCAATAATGAAATTGACTTTTCCTTGCCATGAAGGCCACGACATGACATTCCGAATAAGGTTATGAAATGACAGCTCCAAATCTGAGCTACCCCCACCGTCGCTGTCGCCTGGCGGAGATACACACAGTACTGTACTTAGTACACACGCGTGCGGTCAGTGCCACTGAAGACCTCAACATAAACTCTGGAAAAGGCTTCTTATGCGATTTTGCAATGCTGCACTATGCCTGTTTGACCAGACCAAAAGAATCAAGCGAGTGGTCGATGCTCTTGCAGAGGCCTTGAGTTTTCAGTACGACTGTACGACAGCTCCAAAGTTGACAACGCCTTTGGCGATGGCCTCCGCGTGGTTATCCACAGCCTATCGACCTAGCGTCGCCCCAAGTGGATTTTTAGGAATCTTGTTTACGTGGGTTCTGAACTGCTGGGGGCCATCAGTGGGACACACGCCAACCGACGACGGCCGCTGATGGGCCCGGTTCGGTTCAATCCGTCGTTTACTCGTCGCTTTGCAATTCATGATCGACCGCGTCATGCTGTGTCCACCTCTGCTTGAATGGCTCACTTCAACAACCTACATTAATTTTCTCGCGGATTGCCTCCTTTCTCCTATTTCTTTATCCTGAAGGTACTTCCTCGCTCATACCATAGATGGCCGCACTGCTGGTTCTCTGGGCTTTCCTGCCCCTACTGGCAACGGCCTTCTCATAGCACGGCCTCTGGTATGAGCATGGGTTGTTCGGTTCGCATCTAACCCTGAGTTATGAGTCGATTGACATAGAATCCTCCGAAGTCCTTGTGAAACAGTGGGGTCCCCATTGTGAGGAGGGCTATGTTTTCCTCAGTCCGCGTGGTCATAGCTATCCCGAACCAGCCCCCCTGATATATGATTATCGAGGGAATCTAGTCTGGATGGGGCGCGCATTCGGGGAGTTCATGGATCTGAAGATACAGCAGTACAAAGGCCAGGATTATCTCACTTTCTGGGCCGGCGAGTTCGATGGCACGCGAGGCATTGGCCAATACTACATGGTGGGTCTTGTCTGTATATTCGCATGCGGATCTGACCGCGGTCGACGGACCGGAAGACGGGGGGATCTATGACAGTCTCTTCCAGGGGATAGAAGTCGAGACGGGCGAGCTGCTCTTCGAGTGGCGTGCGAGCGACCACTACGCTGCTCACGAATCATACTTCTTCCTCGTCGACAAGGGCTCGTCATCTTCTCCGCAGGACGCCTACGATTACTGCCACATCAACAGTATCGACAAACATCCGGAGGACGGAAGTTATCTTATTTCGTCCCGTTACATGCACAGTGTCATCTGCATCAGTGCAACGGGAGAGACTCAGTGGGTGCTAGGCGGAAATGCAACACCTTCCGGGGTATTTCGTCCGATGGATCGGCGAGGGGGTTCACTTGGCAGCACGACGCACGCTGGTACTCGGAGGAAGTTCTCACATTGCTAGACAACGGGGCCCACGAGCACTTGGACAGCCGCGGCTACTCTCGAAGGCTCATGATCCAGCTGGAATTCGACGATTGGACAGCAGACACCCTCCATGTCTACGACAGCCCCGGCCGCTTCAGCAGCCACTCCCATGGCAGCCTGCAGGTTCTCTCGCGGACGGGGAACGTGTTCATCGGCTGGGGGAAACCATCCGCATAGACTGACTGCAGCGTCGATGGCGACCTCCTCTGCAAGTTCCACTGGGGGCCCCGCGTCCTCTTCTGGCTAGGCTGAATCAGGTCATACCGTGCGCAGAAGTCCCACTGGATCGGCCGGCCGCGCAATCCTCCGGATGTCGAAGTGGACGAGAACTCGCGCACGGCGTACGTGAGTTGGAATGGAGCTACGGATGTGGCGGGCTGGGCGTTGCAGCGGGCCAGCAATGGTAGTGACTTGGAGGGGGAGTTTGAGAGCATCCACTACGGACCGAAGGAGGGATTTGAAACGGCTGTGGGACTTGTTGGGGAGGGTTACTTTCTGCTGGTGGCAGTAGATTTCGAGGGTAACCATATGGGAGCGACGAGGTTTTTCGAGGCGTTAGAGGCATGAGTATGTTTCTGCCGCATCTTGTTTCGTGGTTTCGTGAGTATGCTGGCAGCAGGAGCACAGAATACGGCCGAAACGATCAAATCGTCCTTCTCCATCTTCTCCGAGGGAGTCTTCCAATTGACGCTCTTGGTCATCTGCGCCACGGGGGCACTGTCGACGGCCGTGTGGACGGGGCGAAGACGGCTCCTGGAGACTTTGACAGCTGCTTGTCAGCGGTTCAAGACTTATTCAGGCGTCGTGAAGCATGAGCTTGCATGTTGATTTTCTGTGGTTTGTGTCTTCGATTCGATACCCATTTACGTTTCTGGCTTATTACTTTCATTATACAACAACATAACATAATATCACATTCTTCATAGTACAGTGCATTCATATCCATCTATGACCGACCCAGTTTCATATCCCAATCCACCTCCCTCCCTATCACCCACAAAGATTAAACAGGTTTACAACCCCCAAACCCCCAAACCCAGAGCCATAACCCCAAGAACCCCGACCTCCAAACCCCCCACCAAACCAGGAACCCCAACCGCCACCGCCGCCCCAGAAGACTCCTTCGCCGTCCCCGTCGCCGTCGCCGACGCCGTAGTCTTCATTCCATCCGTCGTCTTGGTCGCCACCGCCGTCGCCGACGAGGAGGACGTCCGCGTCACCTTGGTCGAAGTCGAATACAGCAGCGAATTCGCCTGCGCCGCGTTACAGTACGAGACCTGCTGCTGCGTGACGGAGTAGTGGCCCGGATCGGAGGGGCAGACGTTGTAGCATCTTGATCCAACCCCTTTTCGTCAGCGTGACCCTGATACTCAAAACTCAACCTGCAAGTGCAGCTAGAACGCCGGAATTGAAATAGGGATGGAATCATACGTGAGAACATTCTGACTCTGCGTGCACAGACAGTCCCAGTCGTTCTGGGCGCAGGCGCTCATCTGCGGTTGGAGTTGTTTGAGGCATGCGTCTAGGATACTGTTTTCGGATCGGTTATTAGTATGGGGTTGCCTTGGTTCTGGTGGGGGTAAGGTCTGGGGGGGAGGGGGGAGGTGAGTGTGGGCATACCTCTTCGCGCACTGCGCTGTATCCCCCGTACTGGCTGTTGTGGCTGCCGGGGCAGCAGCGGCAGTAGCATCGCTCGGCGATGCGGCGACGAAGGAAGCTGAGGCTAGGAGGATAGGGAGGAATTTGAGGTTCATCTTTGCGGTTCTTATACTTTGATTCGTGACTCGGAGCGAAGGATGGGTTGCAGATATGGTATATAGGTAGGTATAAGAATAAACGCGACGACAACGTCTCAAGAAAAGAGGAATAAGGGCCTAGTTATATGTATCAACATCTGTCCTACCCTGCAGTTCTCCATACCTAGTTTCTTTTGTTACACGGTGAGGAAAAAATGGATAGTAGTTACGGTACTACGCCGTATAGCTCGGGGGAATCCTACGACTGCCAAGAATAATAAGTTGATAGTCCACCTCCCTTGCATATATCTATGCATCTGATGTGTCACGTCGTACAAGGATTCAATCCTACGGAAGTCAACTGGGAGGTAGAGGGATACATCTAAAGTTACTTACTTCGGTGGGCTGCTTGATTCCTGGGGAGAGGGTAAGATCGTGGACCACTGTTATTAGAATTGAAACTCTGAAGGATGAGATACCTGGTTATCCCGGTGTTTATAAAGCCTACCCTTCTTGATGAACTAGAACGGAAGTGCCACTCCTACACTGTGCAGTATGCACCGTATTCCGGCTTATGCACATCACTAACTAACTAATCGTCCGGGTTAGTTAGTTATCCTTGACTGTAAACAGAGACCCGACGATGTGGAAGGAGCCCTATCGTTGCTAGGGTCGAAGCTTGTAGTTCGATTCCTTGGAAGTCTGCGCCAGAGTTGCACGTCTATGTTACTACTATATCAACCCCACAAAGACAAATATAGATCTAGGTATAGTTCCTGTTCCCAACAGAAGAAACAGAACAAAGGACCCCGGTTAGTCTGTAAGAACAAGTTAAGAACAAGATTGAGAACAGACTCCTGATTATGCGGGCTCCCCGTATCTCATCAAGACCGAACCACGAGGTCAGCAGAGATCCATTCTTTTGCCACCGCAATTACTCCAACCATGATGCCAACTCTAGCGAAGCTTACTGGCAAATACCTACGGGCGCAGAATATTAAGAGCGCCGCCAACCAAGTGCAAGCTCCCAGTCACCAAGACATGGATTCCACCATGCTGGGCGCTGATGCTTTTTGCAGCCTTGATTGCCTCCTCGATCGTCTCAGTAGTTGAAACCGTGGCCTGAGAGTCAAATTCCTTCCATCTTGTAGAGTAGATAGAGCAGAGATCTGGGAACGGCTTTTCAGGGGCCTTGAGGGTTTTGTCTGGACAGGTGTCAGTCGGGACAGGACAAACACGGCGCCTTGCGAGGGGGACCATTCTACTGACCAATTCTTGTGGATCCATCTTCTCTTTCGTTGTAGGTGGTGAATATGACATGGTCTGGCATTGCATCCAGTTCGGAAAGAGCCTGTGCTAAGTATTCCACCAGATCCAGCCCGTCTCGGTTCTCTGAGAAATGGCTGAATATCAAGACTCGGCCCCTGTAGATTTGTGATTAGCTGGTGAGTTGATACATGGCTTGTGGCAGCTAGTAGGGTTACATACCTTTGCACTCCAGAGCTCTTGGTATTATCGAAGAACCACTCCGCCGCCTGCCTGAGGCTCAGCGTGTTGTGTGCGCCATCTAAGAACCATTGGCATGGTCCGTCCTCGATAATCTCGAACCTTCCGACCCAAGAGAAATTTCTCACGGCAGCGGATATGTCCTCCGACTCGATCGTATGGTCCGGCCTCTTAGCCTTGACAAAAGCCTTAGCCAGTTCAACAGCCAAGGAGCAGTTCAACCGTTGTACGGAAGCACCCAACACCCTGCTATTATGGGGTAGATTGGGATTCGGCGGAACGAAGTTCAACGTTGTATTCCTTTCGGCTGCACGAGCGCGCATGATCTCGGCGGGGCCAGCCTCCTGCGGAAGAGAGAATGCCGGGGCGCCGGGCTTGAAGATTCCTGCTTTATGCCACGCGATATTCTCAATCGTAGGGCCAAGCTGCGCAACATGGTCCAGCCCTAGCGATGTGATCCCAGTCACAACAGGGTTCTGGATCACATTGGTGGCATCGAATTCGCCCCCATGGTGAGTCTCGAAGACGGCCGCTTCGACATTTTCGCGGATAAAGGTGTGGAAAGCCAGGAGGGCAAGGAACTGCAGGTATCGAGGTTGCCTCGTGTCTGCAGAGTTCTGGAGGCCTTGCCCCGAGGGCCCCGGCATAAGCTTCTCCCATACTTCGAAAAAGTATTTGGTGAAAAGAGCCTCGGTGACGGGTCGGTCATCGATCTGGATCCTTTCCCGGATGCATTGCAGGTCTGGTGATGTGTAGAGGCCAACTCTCTTGGGAAAGCCGGTTCTCAATCCATGCGCATGGAGAATGGAACGGGTGAAGGCGCAGGTGCTGCCTTTGCCTTTCGTTCCGGTGACGTGGACTATATTCAGACGAGCGACCTCGGCGTCCTAGATTCGGTAAGCAAGGCACCTGCAACAAGACCAAAGAGAACTTACCGAGTGTCCGAGGGTCTGCAGCCACTCCCTCATTCCGTACAGACTCGGAATGCCCCGCACAGTCTTGGTGACATTGGGGTTAACTATTTCTGGGTTTGGGGCTGGGGTTGTAGGGGTCCTTGGGCGGGCAGGCCGCCTGCGAGTCTCAAGAAGTTTGAGGGCATTCTGTGTAATCTTAGAACAGTGCATTCTACAGCGGATCGGTGGCTTACCTCATAAGTTCGATTCATCTCAACTGATGAAATTGAGGTGTATCCCTCTATACCAATCAAGCTCATGAACAGACCGACTAAGGGATCTGGTTCGTTGGTTGGTTGGAGATCTAAGCACGCAGCACGTGATCATATGGTTTGGGCCACCCCACTCTTACAGTACAGGCATGTATAGATTGAGCCTCGACGTAACATGGTGTCGGGGATTGAAGAGAACTTGCTGTGCGGTAAAGTTCTCGAAACGGGCATTGTAACCAAAGATCATGATGCGATGCGAATGTAAGGTAATTTCCCGGAGCTACATGATTGCTAATTGTGCATGATTCCACAAAGCCACCATTGAGGCTTTGAACAATAACCAGACTTGACATTTTCAGTTAGCGCTGCGCTGACAGCAGCGTCAGAGAAAAACTACCTATGGAAGTGACCTACTTATATAGGACTTTGTCTGACATAAGACACTTCATTTGTGGAAGCATGACTCGAAGGGGCAACGAGTAGTGATTCCGTACTGATCACCGGCGGCCTTTTGCAGGATGCACATAAGAGTATGTTCGTCGCCGAACACCAGTGAGAATCTAAGCTAAACAAGAGAAGGGAGACTTAAGGATCATCAATAGTCTTAGACAAGCTTTACCTCTCGAGTCAGCACAAAACAAAGACCGATCAAGCATTGATGCATACTCGACCGCATTTCAACTACAGCAATAAAACCAGACAACAAGTAGGAAGCTACCATCCAAACAATCCACTCTCCCACTTCAATCCACCAAGAGGTACAAGCGAACCTGGCTCTGGTGTGAGGAGACATGCCCACTTCAACCACCTCCTTTCCGAATACTAGCTATCTACCTTGCCCTTACACTACCTAACTTCATCTATCGCTATTCTCTGTATCTGTTCCACAGTCTGTCTACAACAGTCTGGCTATTAAGAATCCTCCCTGGAATACAGATCCGCATCTGCAAAGCTTATAGCATAATGTTTGGCAGGTTCGGCAGCATTGCGATCGACCGTGTACATATCCGCGCACGAGTCCAATTGCCGACGTGTCAATCGGAGCTACAGTAGGATATGACAGTACAAGACCATGCCACAGAGTAGTACCTTTGCATTGTAGTAACGGCTTCTCGCTGGCAGGAAGCAGTAGTTAGCTAATCGAATAGGTATAGGGGCCTAATTTATCCCTCGTACAGTAACCAAGAAATACTTAGAAAGATGGTGGATGAGTACTTAGATAAAGGAGGCACCTAACCGTGGATGGGTTTGGATCATCGACGTGACAGGTGATTTATATTGAGCGCAATTACGGAGTACAGCGGTATCGTTACAAGTCCGTGTTATGCAAGGTGAAAAAGCCTCCTATTCTTTGAAAAGGAGAGGTCAGATACAGACTGATGGACTGTCCATTGATTATTGACTTGGAGTGGTGGTGAACCACCTCCACCAAAACTTGAAAGTGATAGGTATTCATGTAGGGCAAGAAAGATGCTGGCACCCGCGACTACTATGCTATTATGACTCTCCCCATACAAAAAGTCTCAATCTGACCCATCGCATGACCAGTCAAGTTTACAATGGTTATTTACTATCCAGCCTAGCCCAAATGGCAGCTCCCAGTTATCCGAGCAATAATACACTATATACAGTTCGCCACAATTCAATCGAAAATAAATGAATAATGATTCAAGCAGAAAAAGTAGTCCCTCGTGCTCCCGCGCATATCGGTTCGCTCTGCTTGCTCGGCTCCAATTCATCCGCGCATGCAATAATAAATCAACGATGGTGGGGAATGATCATCTCGCGATGCTAGAAGCTGTGTCCTCTGGTAGCGCCATACCTCGGCCCATGGCGCTCGACCCAGATCTCAATATAGGGGTCATATGCAATGTCTCTGACTATGCAGCTCTACTCTTGTCCGAAACCTAATGTCTCCTCTACAGCAATGGACATCTTGTGTTCCAGAGCTTCGTGTGTCTTGTACGGAGGCAGATCGAGACGGTTGAAGCTGAAGAAGTTAGCCAGATAGCCAAGAATGTCAGACAGAAACAGAAGACATACCAAGTGTGCGACTTGGGCAACGCGCCCGGATCACCCGACTTTTCGATAGTAAACCGGCGGGGTCCGTCAGAGCCTTGCAGATCCTTGAAGCCGTTGACCGGAATACGCGATGTACCGGTGGTGAACTGCAGCAAGCGAGACTTCTGCTCCGCATCCCAGCTGCGGACGATCTTCCAGAAGTTCTGGATCACTTCGTCCTGCTCCTGGTAGCCGCGGTAGTCCGTGTGCTTCTTCCAGTCGTCAACATCGATGTCAGCAATACCACCGATCAGCAACTCCAGCTCGCGCTCGTCAAACACGTTGACCAGATCGGCCGGGATCAACTCGTTGAACCCAGACATGAAGGCATTGAATTGCTCCTCCACTCGCTTAACAATTTTCCACTCGGTCACCAGCCTAAGATTGTTAGCCTGGTCCATCAGCTTTCAAGCACCGACAACTTACTCAACGTATTCATGCTTGTTCTCGTTAGTCACGGGGATATCGCGACCACCTGGCTTCAGATCGACAGTGGTACGCTCGCCGAATTTCTCATCGTCAACCGCGAAAGTCAACTCCAAAACTCCGTCAATGTCATTCTCCCTGCAATGCGTTAGACCAGACACTCAAACTCACTCTGAAACACTTACAAGGTCCACGTCAAATTGCGGTGCAGGTCCTCATCAACACCCTCCATGTCCTGCAGCGAAACCTTCTTCCGCAACATCATCTTGTAGAAGGCGCCAATGAAGAACGAATCCAAAAAGCGACGGTGGAAAATGGCCAAGCCGACAACTCGTCCAATGAACTTGAAGTAGTTCAAGTGCTCCGGGTTCACGCCAGAGTGGGGATTAATTTGCAGGGTATAATTATCGTGCGCCGAATACTCGAAAAGACAATAGAAGGGGTTGAACATTTCGTGAGAAAGAAGGAAGAAGAATTCACTGCAATCGTCAGTTTTGGTCCCGCTCAAGGCATTTTAGACAAACTCACCGGGAAAGACCACCGTAGTCCAAACCATCTTCGCCATCGAACTTGATCATCAAGCGTTTCTTGAGATCAGAAGCGCTCTGCCGCATGATTTCGGCGTACGAATCCTCGAAGATGTTGTTACGTCGGACCTTGACGTGGCACTGTCCGGACATGATACGCAAGGCCGGTTGAGACCGGAAGTAGATCAGCTTGCGTCTGAAGTCGCGCTTGTACTGCGGTACGCCCTGATCCAGCGATGAAGGCAGACGGGGATCGTCCCATGTGGTCGTCTTGGTGTTGTGATCCACAAAGTACACTCGGGCTGTGTTCGTCAACCGCATCTCCCATCCGCTGGGCAGCGGGCCCAACTGCGATACAGGCTGCTGCTGAATTGTGGTGTTGGTGCCATTAGAGTTCTGCCCGTACATACGAATGTATTGTTGACGCCGAGGATCCACCCACGTCGTAGTGCGGGTGTTGTGGTCCACAAAGTAAGGCCGGCCTTCGGGTGTGTTGCGCTGCTCCCATCCGGGTGGGAGCTCACCAGTGCCTGCAGTGGTCGCTCCCGTGGCCATCATAGAAACCGCATTCGCGCTGCCTCCGGCCGGCGGGGTCTGAGCCTGCGGCGGCGGCGGCTGCTGTTGGCTCTCAGCCAGGTTCGGCGAATTGGCACCCGTGCGATCTTCCGGGAGCATCCGACTCTGGTGGGCGCGACGCTCCAGTTGCATGTTGGCCTCGCGCTGTGTACGCTGCGTGTGTTCGTTGTAGTTCGATGATGGGCGGGTCCAGGTCGTGGTCCTTGTGTTGTGGTCGACGTAGTAGGTCCGTCCCAGGTTATCTTCTCGACGTTCCCAGCCAGCGGGCAATCGGCCCTGGCTATCCTCGAACGAGCTCAAGTTGGTGCGAGAGCCTTGTTGTCCAGTGGGCGGGGCACTCGGGGCGCCATTGGGCGGAGGAGCAACGATGCTTGTCGGTCGGGTGGTCGAGGGTACACGCTGGGGGTTCAAGGACGCAGTGGAAGCGGCGGCGGATGAGTCGACCTGGCTGGGACCAACAGGGGGATGCGCGGACGAGACTTGCGGGACAAGTCCGCTAGATGTCGAGGGCTGAGCATGTGAGCGATGCAATCCATTGGCCTGGTTAGGGATTGGCGTTGCGAGGTTGGTGGACAGGTTGATGATGAGCTTTCCATGGACGACCAGGTTGTCATTCGACTTCTTCAAGTCCCGAGTGAGCATTTCTATTGAGAGGCGCATGCCTTGCATCAGCCGCGAATAGCCAGAGAAAAACAACATAGCCACTCACCGTCACCACCCATCTGTAAATCTATCACATCTCCGATCCGCACATTTATGACACCGAGAAATCCCTGGTCCTTCTTCTTGAACTTCTTCTGGTCGAAAATCTGGATTGCGAGAATACTGTCCTCGTTGACTCGGCTGCAGAGGTTCCCGCCATCAGTTTCCGAGATCGGCAGTTGCACCACGCGGGGCTCCTTACAGATCAAACATCTCATTCCAGTAGGGGTTCAGCGTCTTCTTGATCACCGATGTCGTGTGAGTTTGCTCACCCCCGACAGTGGCCACCGCAAAAGGGTCGGGAAATCCTGGTAGAGGTCAGCCTCCGAACATCTGACCTGCTGAAATCTTCTTGCGGAACTTACGGAAGACATCACGCTTGTATAAACCGTCCGCGGCAATAACTGCGTAAATCACACTCCCTGTCAGTCTCCATCCATAGGCGCCATATCAAAAAGTCGAAAAAAGGGGGCATGTGCTTCTTACTTGTGACCCGAAGATTTGGCTGGCTGCAGGACGTATCTCTATTAGCATTCATTCAGATCTGAATTATGCACGCGTGACATCGTTCGCCAAGGACATGAACGTGCCCGCTCCAAGCAAGGGAGGGGTGGAGGAGGGGATGAGGGGTTGAAGAGGAGGGGGGGAGGGGGAGAACGTATGAACATACGCAGGCAGGTTGGAACCCATCCTGAACTGAACCGATCAAGGTAGGCGATAAAGTGCCTCTGGGTGCAGCAAAAGGCCGATCCGGACAAGCCTCAAAGGGTGATTCGCGGCGTGCGCATCCACCGCTGTCGACAGGCACGGACCCCAACAGCAGCGGTTGATTAACAGTGGTAGTCGTGGTATAGGGAAGGAAAAGTCGGTGGGCGGGGAGATTGAAAGGGCGTCGAGCTGAGCGACTCAATGGGGGGAGGGGAAAGAGCCGGAAGCGATTCAAGAGAGGGAGGGCCGGACGAGCTAAAAGTCGAGGATAGGTGATAAAACCGGCGGGTCAGAGAGAAGGAAAGAGAGCGAGAGAAGGAGTGAGAGAGCGGCCGCGAGCACTAAGGCTTGACTATGGAGGCGCGCGGGCTTCTATGGGGCTGAGCAGGGCAGTCCTGACGTTGCGCCTTCGGAACCAATCACGACCGAGCGAGGGGTTCAACCGGGAGGAGCAACTGGAGGGAGCGTAGGAACAGTAGGGTTAAGCGTCACTCAATACATCACAATAACCAAGAAAAACGAAAGTACTGACAGTCTGACGGTTGTCAAATCTTCTGTGAAGATTGTACCTCTCTGGACGATTCGTGGGAGGGGGAATGCTAGAAGAAAAGGTGGTAATGGTGGTTGGTCGTGGCAAACGGAAAGGAGGGGAAGGGAAGGAAGGAGGAAGAGGAGAGAAGTAAAGTAAGTAATCAATGGCAGATGAGAGAGTTAAGTTAACTAAGGCTATGACTACAACTACAACTACAACTACAACTACAACTACAACTACAACTACAACTACACTTCTTGACATCACCACATCATCAAAACTTCCTACTGTGCCCGACACTTCAACTACTTGAAACTCCAGCGAATCTAGCCCATTTCTTATGATTCATTCCCGTCGAAGTCGATCACATCTTGCAACCAAGTAACTAACTACCCTTAGGGCTGACCAGTATCCAGCAACCGCAAACTGAGTTTTTCTTGCGGGATAAGACAAGGAGTAATTAAGTAATCTCCCACCGGATGTCTATTAAGATAATGGATAAGAATAACCTTTGACCTTACCGTACACCATTTCCCACTATCCGTGTCCTATCCCCAATCATCAACCAGCGGAATAGATTAGATCCCAGTGGCTTCATGAGAACCGCACTGGAAAGAACCTAGACGATGAAATAAATAGAACAATTCTTGTTTTCCAGCCAATCAACCAGTCCCAGACGACATGGATGGCCTGCTTAACAAGGCAGCAAGATTCTTTTCACTCCTCAATAGGAGAGAGACGAAAGAGAGAGAGAGAGAGGAGCCAAATATCTTGCATTTCTTCGGCTCACTTCTCTCTGTCATATTGGGTTCAATTTACCTTCCACCCAAATCTTCTCCCGAGCATTAAGACTCTTCCTGATGTGGTGGAGCCCAACGAGCGTCGTGATTCCGGCTGCTTTGCTCCGCTTCACTGGATAAACTCGTCAGCGTTCCCTTCTAGACTCAGTCTTGTACCGACAGTGCCGGTCCTGACCCGGATTGGAGGCCATAGGGCCATTGCCATGACAGGCTCAAACAGCATATCGTAATTTACTTGTGGCTAAAATTGCTGTGACGCCATCCCACGTCCTCTTTTGTGCATTAG
Source organism: Aspergillus homomorphus CBS 101889 (assembly GCF_003184865.1). NCBI lineage: Eukaryota > Fungi > Ascomycota > Eurotiomycetes > Eurotiales > Aspergillaceae > Aspergillus > Aspergillus homomorphus. The sequence continues at coordinate 273,392 of NW_020291925.1, read as the reverse complement.
TCAGTCTCGCGGACCGAGACCAACACAGATCCGGACTCGGTCACGCTCAGTCCTTAGGGGAGCAGTAAAGAAGATCAAATCCAACGTGCAGGTCCCTGTCGGATCTTCAGTTTCTCTAACAATCATAGCTTCATGATCGTTCTGATATATTTTTCGGGTTTTGCAGGCAGTTCCTGCCCGTGAAGCGAGACTCTGTAGCTAGATGAAAAAACAGGTATTCCGCCCTTCTGACCCAGTCCGAAATTGCCAGAATGGTTATCATACAAAGTACTTTCCAGTAGGTTGACTCCAAAGACGACTAGAAGAAAAAAGAACCCCTCCCTTTCCCTCATTTAAAGAGACGTGCAAGTGTGAGTCGAGGCGACCATCATGGCCAATTCGGATTTCTTGGTAGCGCTGGGGCTTCGTGCGATGATCTCCGTAGGGCTTTTCCTTGCGCGAACGAATATCACCCCATATACATTGGTCTGGCGCTCAATGCCTCTTTAGTAAGGAGCATAGCCGCGACCCCGGCCACGATAGCCACCACGATAACCTCCCCGAGGCGCGAAACCTCCGCGGTAGCCCCGACCGCCACGGAAGCCACCCCGCCCGCGTCCTCGAGTCATACCTGGCAGGTTGGTGCGCTTGGGAACAACCTAGATCATCATACATTCAGTCACTGTCCACCATGAAAGAGGGGATTATTCCTAAGGTGGGGTACCTTCAGGTTGCGGCCGCGGAAGACACTCTCATTCAACACGAGGGCCTGGGCTACCAGACTGGGCTCTGCGAACTCAACATAGGCATATCTGTGATCGTCAGGGGTCAGCCAGGTTTGTTACACGCCAAAAGTCATTGCGCAACAACATACCCCTTGGGCTGCCCAGTGAACTTGTCCAGTAGAATGGTGACCCGGTTTATCGAACCACAACTCTGGAAGTGTGCCTGGATCTCCTCGGGGGAAGCACCGTAGTCCACGTTGCCGACGAAGATACTCCGAGCGTCGATCTCTTCTTTGTCCTCACGTAGGCTCTCCGACTGTTGATCGAGCGTGGCTTGCATCTCGCGCAGCTTGGCGGCTTCAGATTCCATCTCAGCTACTCGCTTCTTCATCGCGGCGATCTCCTCCTGTAAGTATTGAAGAACTCGAGGTTAGCACGACGACTATCATCACGAGTGTGTAAAGCGGACGAGAACAATGGAGAACCCGGAGCCATTGATCAGATTCCTAGCCAGCAGCTCCAGGACGTCAAAGAAAAGCCCTTACCTCATCATCACCGGCCTCTTCGGGATTTTCGAGGTGCTCATCCTCGATCTTGTGTTCTTCTGTCGCCATGTTTAATTAGGGGTTGTGTGGATGCTGGTTGTCCGTTTACACCACCAGGTCGCAAAGTGAAAGCTCGAGACCGATAGCTTCCCGCCGGGTCGGGCTGGTCAAGTGAGTTGCGGGTAGGAAATCTGCTGGAAAAATACAAGATCCGATAAGATAGGAGCGATTTGCAACACCCAGAACTCAGAACTGGATCTTCAGCGGTCGGTGGAGGGAGGGATAGGAGCAAAGATGGATTAAAGGTGGAATGAAGGTGGAGGAAAGCGAACGTGATGCTTGCGTTTGATTGTCCCCGAACTTACTGCTTGCTCTTTCCGGCTTAGCCCTTTGTCAACAGGAGCATCCGCTGCCGACTCGGGACTGGAATCACTAGTCCTGCGGCGGACGGAGCGCTCTCGAGCGTCATAACTGGGTTAGCTGCTTGTAATCCACTAAACCAAGTAAAACAATACACATGCCGGGACACATCTAGGACGCAGTTGTCTTTTTTCTACACACGGTGTCGCTGGCTACTCAAAGATATTCGATCTCAATGACCCCATCACAACGAGTTCGAATACTTGCTAGAGCAACACTATTCAACCCATCGATCATTGTTGATAGCAGTAGGAAGCTTGACCTGGCTGGCTTCAGATTTGCGATCATGGGTCGTTCACCTCGATGCCACACCTAAGGGTACCCGGCCTGGAATGACTATTGTACCAAGATCTACGCAGAAACCGACAGTACTTAAGCGCTATACGCTCAATGATCACCTGCCCAAGTTGTATTTATATTCCAGCCTAGCATTGCAGTCATCCAGCGAGCGATCATATACAATGAGAAGCTTGGCTGTGAAGCAACAAACGAACCGGCATTTAGGCTTTGTGGCAGTCGGAGCAAGAGAGGAGCGGACCACAAGGAGGAAGTCATTATCGTGTTTGATCTATGATTATGTACAATGGTAATAGATAGAAGCGTCAACTCATGAAGATGGAATGTTGTTCTTGCGGTAGGATACTTTCTCCACCGCGACCGTCTCAACCCCGTTGGCGTCCGTCTTCAACTGGTAAACATAGAGCACGAGAACATCTCCTTGAATCTGCAGCGATGATTAGCACCAGACCTGTCACTCGCCAAGCCACGCATTCACAACTTACATCCATCAGACAGAAACTGGGGGTGGGCTCATCGCCTTCCGCCCAATATCCCGTACTCATCGCACCCGTCGCGCTTCCAGGGTTGATGAAGAAGCGGCCCTCCAGCTCGAAAGCTTCGAAGCGGTGGGTGCCACCCCAGAGCAGGATATCCACGTCCATCTGACGGGCGGCAATCAAAAGGGCATCCGCGTCGCCCGGGGGAATAATCGTGTGGCCATGAGTAAATCCGATGCGCAGGCTACCGTGGGTCACGACTTTCGAGAGAGGAAGATTGGGGGAATCGACATCGAAATCACCCTTGACCAATTGTAGGTCGGGCGCCACTTGGCGGAGGAACTCGAATGTGTTGCGATCAGTCAAGTTGCCGAGACAGAGGATCTGACCGATCTTGCCGGGGGTCAAGAGTTTCTTGAACTGCGTTGCGATTGTGTCAACAGGGAGGTAAAGAGGAATCACGAGGATTGAACGTCACGGCCAATCAGGAAGACGCACCTTGGTGGGGAGATCCTATATCACAATAAGTTAGTAGGCTAATTGATTGTTTATTTTGGCGGGGAGCTGATGAACAACATACGGGAGCTCTGTCAGGGATGAACAGGTCACCGATGACCAGGACCAGGCGCGAAGTCATTCTGGGCGGTGATGCGATCACTCAAGGGCCCATTCCAGAATGGGCAATGAGTCTAGAGAGAGAATGTATAGGTAAGAGAAGGACGAGATCAACTGTGCGAAGCGAAGCGTTGCCCGATGGAGAAGATATCAATTAAGCTACGTAACGTATGAGGGAGTGACTATCTACCGCGTAGGCTCCTATGGTTGGAGCGGCGCGGGGAAAGCTTAGGCTATTCCGACGCCGATGCCATGCCCTGCCAGCCCTATGCCCTAGAAGAGTCACCAGTTGGGACTAGCCTAGGCTGCCTACATCCATGAACGTGGTTCCTGCGTCCTGGGCCTTAGTGTATATACAGTACAGGCTACTTCTAGAGCACTTGCCTGCAGGCATGGAGAGGATGAGAGAGTGTGAGGATGTGGAAGAGCGATTCTCTTTTCTATTGCATTTCTGTTACGACCGGGTCTGTACATCCAAAGAGACCGGCAGGTCAACCATCAACCTCAATTAGAGTCTGGAGTAAGTATAAATATAAGTATGCGGAGGAAGTAGGCTGGTTTGCATAAGCCCTGTTGTAAGGCAAGCCAATTAGTCGTCGTTGCTCGGATATGCTATCTTCATTCTCGCTCAGACACTATTCAATTAGTTAGAATCATTGATGATGACTCAATGCAATGTGTCTTTGAAATCCAGCCCCAATTGATCCACGGCAGGGCCCGCCCGTTGGAGGCATCCGTTGTCTTTACGGCCGATAGAAAGTAAGGGAAACGGGGGAATAATGCGCGAAAGGGGGAAGGAATCTACCCCGACCCTGAGAAAATTTCCTCAACTGAACATCGTCTGGGATATCTGACCTTGTTTGAACGGAATCGTCGTACAATTCACTGGAATCACTTCAGCTTCAGATCCCCATCCCCATCCCCATACACTCCCCACCAAGCAATCCATCCGAAGAGCAACTCCCCCCGGCGACCCCCGATTAGCCGCCGCTCGTCCAATCCTCCCCGGCGAGTCAACGTCTGGGTCTCCCCTCCATCTCAGCCAGAATTCCATCCTCGTCTCCTCCCCGCGGGCTCTCCCGTTGAGAGCCGAACCTTTCGGAAAACTGGCGGCCAAACGGACGCAGCAGCGCCTGAGCCTGATCTCCAGACACCTGGATCAGCGACTCCCGCTGCCTGAGCTTAACACCCCGTTCTCGACCGAGAGGAACTCACTTGCTCCGGACGACCTCGAATATAAACCCATCGACCGCTCCGTCTCATCTTCCATCCCTCCTTCTCCTACCACTCCATCTTCCCCTCAACCCAAAATGTCTTCCCAAGCCCCCCACAACACTCTGTTGATTCCAGGGCCCATCGAATTCGATGATGCTGTCCTCCAGTCTATGTCCCACTATGCGTAAGTTCACTACCCCTCCTCTACCCCTCTTTCTTCCCACCCTCATTGTTTCCTGCCGTCGGATCACACTCTTGCCTTGCCATGGCTAGCTAACCGCTTTATGTCACTTTCAGTGAGAGTCACGTAGCCCCCGGGTTCGTCAAGACCTTCGGCGAGACCTTGTCTCTTGTGCGCAAGCTCTTCCAATCCTCCAACCCCGCCGCTCAACCCTTCGTCATCTCCGGCAGCGGCACTCTGGGCTGGGATGTTGTAGCTTCCAACCTGATTGAGAAGGGCGATAATGCTCTGGTCCTTCACACTGGCTACTTTGCCGATTCCTTCGCCAATTGTCTCGAGACCTACGGAGCTCATGCCACTCAGCTCAAGGCCCCCATCGGCGAGCGGCCCTCGTTTGACGAGGTTGAGCAGGCTCTGAAAGCGAAGCCCTACAAGATCATCACCATCACTCACGTCGACACCTCTACCGGAGTGCTGAGCGACATCAAGCGCGTGGCTGAGATTGTGCGGCGCGTCAGCCCCGAGACGCTGGTCGTCGTCGACGGCGTGTGCAGTGTTGGTTGCGAGGAGATTGCGTTCGATGAGTGGGATCTCGATGTCGTTCTGACGGCCAGCCAGAAGGCCATCGGTTGCCCTCCCGGTCTGAGCATTCTCATGCTGTCCGGCCGGGCCCTCGACACCTTCAGGGCCCGCAAGACGCCTCCCTCCTCGTACTACGCCTCCATCGCCAACTGGCTGCCCATCATGCAGAACTACGAGAACTTCAAGCCCTCCTACTTCGCCACTCCCCCTACTCAGCTCGTCCACGCGCTGCACACCACCCTGTCTCAGATCACCGCTCGCCCCATCACCGAGCGTTACGCCATCCACCGCCATGCCTCGGACCGCGTCAAGGCCGCTGTCGCCGAGCTCGGCCTGAAGCAGGTGGCCGCTACCCCCGAGAACCAGGCACACGCCATGACCGCCATCTGGCTGCCCGAGGGTCTGACTCCCCCCGACGTGCTGCCGGGCCTGTTGAAGCGCGGTGTGATCTTCGCAGCGGGTCTGCACAAGGAGGCTGCCACCAAGTACATCCGCTTCGGCCACATGGGCGTCAGTGTCACCGACCCCGCCCGATCGGACGTTGACAAGGCCATTGCTGCCTTGAAGGAGGCGCTGACCGAGGCCAAGCAGGCCAAGGGATTGTAAATACCGACCCAGACTGCCGGATTGAATGTTAGCTAGCAAAACCGTCCCATAAAAATTACAAAATATTCCAATACCTAGTGCCTTTCCTTCTAACCCACACCACTGCCACCACACAAAATGATCCCATTGATACTGTAACTACCGTACTGTACTACCCCACCAAGTGGCAGCAAGGTTTAAACAAGTGAGCCCCGATATCGGACCCATCTGCCCGATAAGCTCGGGCGATAGGAGTGTTCTGCCGTATCGGGCAATTCTTTCCCGCATGGTCAAAACATCCGAGGCAACAGTTCCGGACCGTCAGAAGCTATTGCTTTACAGCAGGGAGAGTCAATGAAAAGGGCAACCTTTCCAGATGCAAAATAGAGCCTTGTCCAGTGCCTACTTTTCTATACGAGACTTCTGGTATCCATGATCAGAAAAAACGGGTGCTAGGGCTTTTGTCTCTACCTGTCATGCGTATATATCTTGCGAGGGGTGGAAGAGAGTCACCATAGACGAAATGTTCACTTCGCTTTGCTTAATGCAAGTCACTTCAAATATATTGGTTATGATGATGCTCAGTTTTCGGCACAAAAGGTGAAAGAAAAAGGGACAGTAGAAGGTAAGCTTTATTCCTGGCCTCGTGATATCTCATATACTCTCATCAAGGCGGCGGTGGGGGTTGGGATAAAGGAGTGGATTAGGTACATCAGGTTAGCCTCTCATTCTCCGATTCATAACTGTGTATAAAAAGGAGAAGGCAGAAGAGGGCATATATATATGTAGTAGTGTTAACAGGAATCAGAAAGTGGGGAGGGAAGCGGGGGCGGGGAAGGCGAGGGAGAGGGGTCGGTATGGAAGAGATATTGGTCGAAAGTCAAAAGTAATAGGCAAGGTATTTGAAGTGAAGGTCAAAGATGAATAGACATAGTACCACTCTTTCTCTCATCTTTACAAGTGTAGAGGCATGAGAGCCTGAAGATTATGGATGCATTATAAGATTTTCGTAAAAAAGAAACATCGAGCTTCGACGACTCCCTTTAGTTTGTTTTTTCTTTTTGTTTGGTGAAGGGGGATTGTATTATTATATTAAGCCATAAGCCGCTCCATCTCGTCCCACATCCTCGTTTCTACCCCCCCCCATCAAGCTTAAGCTTCTGTTTCTCCTCTACGCAAGGCCAGAAAAGCCCGCACATCGGTCACATACTGTAAAGCTTCTAACATGGGGACGAGGTGGAGCAACCCGTTATCTGTCGGATCATTAATCCAGCCCTCAATGGGAATTGCGTTATCTGCGGTTGAAGATCAGTGGGAAACGTCCAATGGCGGATCGAGAGACTTCCACACACCTTCGTGAAAAATATAACTCATCGGACTGTTGTCCAGGATCATCACTTTGCTCAGGTCTGGCTCAACAGAACTGAGATCTTTAATGTAAGCGCCGTTGCGAAAGGTACAGTGTTGCCGGTAGTACCGCGCGTGGAAGTATTTCCGCTCCTGTTCCAGCCAGTCGATGACCGGGTCGGCATACTCTTGCACACTCGCAGTGAATACCACAAGCTTGTACCACTTACACACTTTGCGCAAGAACTCATCACAGTGTGGCCGTTTGTGGACATAGTATAGAATGGGATGTTGCGGACCAAGCGTGGTGGGTGGCCCGCCCGGAGTCAGGGCGGTCGTCATGGGTGTTGACAGCTTGACTTCAACCATGTGACCGCTGGACATGCGACCGCCCTTGGCTAGAGAATGGATAAGGGTTTCGTCGAGATCAAGAACGAGGGTCTTTTGCGGGCTTTTCGTGCTGCGTAGATTGGCTGTGTAGGAAGGTATACGCTGAGGAATCAGGGGACGAGGAGGAACGGGCGAATGCGGGTATCGAGTGACGCGATGCACAGACGGGGAGGTAGGAGACTTCAGGCTATCGAGATTGAGCGTGCCCTGGGATCCATTTTGCGACGTCTGACCAAGGTCCGCGCTCTGGGAACGACGCTGACGTTGCCGTTGGAGGGTTTCTTCGTTATGGAGCTTGATTCGAATGGACCGTCGGGGAGCGTTTTCATCTGGAACATGCTCCGAACCTGGGGATTTAGACTTGACGGACCGAGAAGGACTGCTGCTGAGTCCCTTGGTGCTTCGCCGGTCTGCCTCCGACTCGGACGTGCTTGAGGCAATGGATTCGCGTGATCTATGGGTTTTGGGTCGTCGTGATGTTCGTTGTTTGCCATTTATTGGAGTCCCTCCTTTGCCCAGCGCGCCAGGGCCAGACTGCGTAGAACGGCGGAAAAACAAGCGGCTTATTTTGCGGAACGGTGTCAGTGGGGAATAATGCCCGTCATCCTCGCGAAAGCAGTGGGCGACGAAGAATCCGGGGGCAGCCAAGGTGGAAAGAATAAACTTGATCGTTTCCGCGATCGCATCGAAGAACCGGTGTACAAACAGCCCTAGGGAGCTGTTTGTGGCCAAGGAGCGATCTTTAGACAAACTTCGTAACAAGGGCGATTTCTCGTCAAGCGTGTACTCGTGATGGTCGACATCATGCGGCGCGCCGGGCGTTTCATCGTGGCCTTTCTCATGGTAATCCGAGGCATGGAAGTTGCTCTCGCTGTAGGATCGAAATTTGGCAAGGTCGCCAGGTTCGAGTGATCGGGAAATCTCTCCTTGCGATCGAGACCGTTGGCGACTTCTACTCGGGCTGGTAGGCTGGCCAATGACTCGGGACGACAAGATATTCAGCGAATTCATTTTCCGACGCGGCCCACGGGTGTCCGGGCTGGCGCAGATGTCTAATTATGTTGAGCGGAGGCGCCGGTCAGCACCTTGTCAAGTCACGAAGCAACTGAAAACGGAAAAGCGATGAACGAAGGAGGAGCGACATCGAGATGTACCGACCTCAATGCGCCAGTCGACAGCCCGTGCTTATGACCTTAAGAGCGGTTGACCCCAACCTCGTTTCGATGAGCGGAATTGGGTGAGCGATAGCCGGACGCCGTAGTGATGGGCCCAACCGACGGATAAGCGGGAGGAGGAAGAGCCAGACAAAAAGGGTAGAAAAGAACCCTCGAAGACTGGAAGGCGAACTATAAACAGGCAGTCGACGAGGGATAAGGGAATATGGAGGAAAGGGAGAGAAAGAAAGAAGATGTGGGGGGGAGGAGGAGGAGGAAGAGGAGAAGCCTTGAGGTGGACGCCGAGGAGGAGAGCGTAGGAAGGGAAAAGTGGAGTGGTAGTAGTGAGTAGTTTGTTAGAGATGTCGTTCCATACTTACCATACACCATACGCTGGCTGGCTGCTGATGGTTCGTTGGGCCGAGCGGGCAAAATCTCCCTCCGTCACATCCCACTTCCGCTAAGTTGCTCTCCCGCCTTTGATCTTCTTCTCCTCTCCCCTCCCACTCTTCTTTCTCTTTCTCGGCTGCATATTCCTCCTCACCTCTACTCGGCCTCGCATACCTGAAGGAAACCTCATTTCCTTCATAAGCCCATATTTAGGCGACCAGTCCGTGAGCTCGAGAGTTGTTGCAAGCGCGCTGACACCTCTCAACGGATTCCCAAGGTATGCGCGCCTTGTGCGACCAGGCCCCGATATGACTCCACCGTTCTGCCTCACTAATGCTGCATATAGCTTGACACGCCATTGAAGCTTGGTGGCCCCCCGCCTCAATTATACTTTCATCCTCTGGCAAAATCACTTGGCAGATAAGATTCAAACAGCAAACAAAATGCCTTCCACCTCGGGGCCCTTGACGCCGGGCCTGGCGTCTTTCCTCAAGACTTTGAAGACCAATCCGATTGACACATCCATTGACAATTTGATCTCGTGCGTTTTTCGTCGTCGTGCGACGACCTGTCGCATCTAATGTCGAGCCATACTAACATACTACCAGGCTTCTGAAGCGCAGACAAATCCGTCATTCCAGATCGTGCGCTACTGCGACCGCTTACCTCCTGCGCAGCGTCATTTCAGCTTCCAGAACAAATGACGCCAACAAATTGATCGAGAGAGTGCAGTATGTGGGAAGGCGGCTTATGGCAGCTCAGCCCAGGGAGATGGTGGTTGGCAACATTGTCAGGCGCGTGCTCGGATTAATTCGTGACGAGGCCGAGGACGACCGCGAGGGCGATTTCAACCTAAGTGAAGCCGGCTCTGAGAGCCAGCCCCAGACTCCTCGTGGTCTTGATGGTAAGGCCTTGGTATTCCAGCCTATGTGGTTGAAGGCTCCCCAGGACTAACAGAGAGCGACAATTATAGACCCAACGGACGCTCTCTCCGCTCGCCATGAGGGCTCCGACCGTGGAGCCTCGAGAAATCCCCTCCCCGCCCTGACGGCCGCCCCGATATCTATGTTCAGTCTGCTTTCGCACCCCGAGCCCGAGAACTCTTTGCCCGGAACTCCCGTATCCGCATCACCCTCTGGTCGGTGGTTGGGATTCGGACACGGCCCCAGCAAAGATATTCGGGCTGAAGTTCTGGACGGTATTGGCGAGATTATCGATGAGTTGGGCCAGGTAGACGATCAGATTGCGGCTTATGCCCTGGACCACATTCACTCCAACGAAATCATTCTCACCCACACCTCATCTACTACGGTGCAAAAGTTCTTGTTGAAGGCGGCTGCTAAGCGGAAGTTCACGGTCATCCACGCCGAGTCCTACCCCAACAACCACGAAGCGACCCACGCGACTGTCAGCGGTGCCAATCCCCACGACGATGAACTCCTGAGCACCGAGTCCTTCCAAAAGCCTTTGATTGCCTTAGGCATCACCGTCATTCTTATCCCCGACTCCGCGGTCTTCGCGCTCATGTCCCGTGTCAACAAGGTTATTCTGGGCACGCATTCAGTCCTTGCCAACGGCGGTTTGGTCGCCGCCGCCGGCACTCGGGTCATTGCTCGCGCCGCCAAGGTACATCAGACGCCCGTCGTGGTGGTGAGCGGTGTGTACAAGCTGAGCCCGGTGTATCCGTTCGATTTCGACTCGTTGATCGAGTACGGAGATGCCAGCAAGGTCATCAGCTACGAAGATGGTGACTTGGTGGACCAGATTGATGTGCAGAACCCGCTGTACGACTATGTTCCGGCCGAGCTGATCGACCTTTACATCACTAACTTGTACGCTCCCTTTCTTTACGTTCCGTGCCTTTCGGAGTTTGTCTTCTTGGAACCGGTGCTAACCACTTCTTATGCAGGGGAGGCCATGCGCCCTCTTATCTGTACCGTATCGTGTCGGATCACTACCGCAAGGAGGATATCAGCGTCTAGGGACCGGAACAGAAGGGAAGAATCAACGAAACATAAAATCAACAATTGCAAAAGAAAATGGGGATTTGACGAACAATTGGATCTCTTATGGCTGGAAAAGTTCACATACCAGTATGGATATAAAAGGCGTAAGGAATTCTCATAGACAATATAAGAGACGATACCCAAGGCGTTGTTACACGAATGAAAATAGCACTACGGGCAGTCCAGCGCATTCACCCAGAACAGCTAGTTAGAAGCATCAAGGATTATAAGAGTATCGAGGCGTCTAGGACATAAGAGGCAACATGCTACGATCCAAGATCTTTTACGAATATACAACGAGCACCCGAGCATTTTTTTTTTTGAAGAATTTGATATTTTAGGGCCCTTCCCAAGGAAAATAAAAAATCATGGCGCCATCTTTTATGGATATATCAATCGTAGTGAAGCCGCAAACATTGGGTTTGTATTTGCAGAAGTGGGTTTCTCATCCAGCCTTTCATTGAACCATACAGACAAGAAATTCCAGACCATCGCGAGAAGAAAAAAAAGTAAAATTCGCCCTTCCCAAGCCTTTTTCTTCTTCTATGGAATGGGCCCCGGAACAAATATCATGGTTCTTTCCCCGGAGCAAGCCAGCATAATTGCGTTCTCTTTTTGCACGTGGTGGTTGGGTTGCTTAAGAGCGGGGCTTCTCCTTCTTCTCCTTCCAGAGGGCCATGAGACCGACACCGGAGACCTTGACGACCTTGAAACGGACACCGGGAATATCACCCTTGGCCTTACCCTTACGACCGAAACCGGCGAGGAGGACCTCGTCGTTCTCGTCGATGAAGTTCAAGCAACCGTCGTTGGGGACTAAGGTATAAGATATTAGCGACGGTGTTCTGGAAGTCGAGTCCCTTGTGGATCAAGTGTCGTGCATTCGCCACCCTTAGCTCTCCCAGCGCACTGCATCCACCACTGCGATTATATCGCTTCAAACCCCATCCATCCGATACACACACGGAAGTCCAAGGGAAAAGAAAAAAAGGAGCACCCACCGAAAGCAGTAACCTTCTTGCCGTTCTTGATGAGCTGGACCTTGACACACTTGCGGATAGCGGAGTTGGGCTGCTTGGCCTCAACACCGACCTTCTCGAGGACGATACCCTTGGCGTGGGAAGCACCACCGAAGGGGGAGGACTTGTAGGCGGTACCGAGAAGGCGCTTCTTGTAGTGCAAGTCGGCCCAACGGTTCTCGCGACGGGTGTTCGCGAGCTTGCGGGCGGCGTTCAAACCACGGGGCTGTCCCTTACCCATCTTGTCGGATTATGTGCGGAGGACTGAAAACTGCATGGAAGAGAAAAAGCGGCGGTTAGATTGGGTTTCTTCTGGAGACCATCTTGACGATATCGCTGCAACACTGAATAAAGTCCGGGGTAGTGGGTAAATGCGCGGAGTGTGAAATGTGCATGGCCCGTCACGATTATCTTCCTTGGCTCTTCATCTTCGGTGTTTTCGCCGTTGTTCCTCCTCTTGGATTATCGGTTTAGGATGGTTTCTGTTGCTGATCGGGCCGGTTGCATCGACTGCATGCATAGTTGATGTCGCATGTTGGTGTGTATGTCGGAGGCGAGAATATCGATGGTCGGACTTTTCCTCTCTCTCTGTCTTTCTTCGGACGGGTGGCACGGCACAATTTCAACCTCACACGCAAGTTGGGGGGAACGGGCGATATCCAGAGAGAACAACGACAGCAATGGCAGGAAGTATCAAGTACGTACCGACTGATGGATATAACGCCAAAAGGCTGGATGGGCGGATGGATTGTCGAGAAGTCGAAAGGTCAAGGGAGGGTCTTCCTTTCACGGCCGGCGGTCGCTCGACTAGATCGAAAATGTTCAGCTGTGCGCCTTCGCCCTAAACGGCCGCTAAGCGAGGGACGACCAGCCCACGGGTTTTCCTCGGTGCCTCGGAGAAGCTGTTTCCCCGGGGGCTCTCTGCCGGCTGTCACCGCCCGCCTGTTATGCCTCCCGCCGCTGGGGGAAGGAAAGGGGAATGAAGAGCCGATAACGATAAGCCCCGGATGGAATACAACTTGCTATATCTACTATCTCCTGTCTCATTTTCTACAAAAGTTGATATCATTGATTTGATATGCTGTCAGAACTATCACCCAGAGATCAATCATAATGCCTTAACTCTACTTATCAACCATCATTCAAAGAAAACACGACACAATGCCTTCCAACAACCTGCGCATGGATCCCAAGATGGATCCCCGCATGGAAACCGCCCGGACGATAAGCTCGCAGCGACTTCCCCCGCCCGTGCTGTTCCAAGGTCCTCCGTCGCATAATGCTTCCAATATCTCCATTCCGCCGCCGCCACCAGCCTCAGTCGGCGTCAGCCCCCGCGGTGCAACCGACGCAGCTAGAGGGGGAAGCACATCGCCTCCGCTGCAGCGCAATCGCTCCGCCCGCGGCCTCGAGACCCCTGGCAGCTTCGGCTCGCCATTCCTCACCCGCAAGCAGTCGAAGGGGGATATCGACGGCTCCGATGCCATCTGGCAGGAGATGCAGAGCGCGCTCTCGGAGGTGGAGCTGAGTGCTGCCACGGGCGAGCATGTGTTTGGGGAGAGGCATTCCGAGGCCTTGGAGGATCTTCGGGCCAAGCAGTTGAAGCTCGCGCAGGCGTGGGCGCGCAGCGAGGCGGATGACAGGTTTGTCGAGGCGAAAGAAGCGATCCCGGCTAAGGGATCTGTCTCGCAGCAGGGACAGGCGGTACGGGGTGGTGCTGGTGCTGGGGAGCCGGCGGCTGCTGCGGAGGATGGCGGCGCTCGGAGTCTGGATGAGGAGACGGAGAATGATATTCTGCTAGCCCGCGAGAGACGCGAGGCTAATGATCGGTACTTTGACCGCGTCAACAATGGTGTTCTGGATGTCGTGGCCAAGTTGGAGGAGGTCGCCCAGGCTATGCGTGCTGTTGAGAGGGAGAGTCGGGATATCTGGAGCGATACTGATAGCTTGAGCACGGCGACGCAGACTACGGCAGATGCGGGGTGATCTGGCAGATGTGTATTGGCACTTGAGTTTCGTCGACTGACTTTCTCTGAAGAAAAGTCAACTGACGTTTGTCCTCGCTTGCTGACGGTTGCCTTTTCTCATACTCAGTAAATGGGTCAGATGAGCAATATGTGAGTTTAACTGTCGGCTGAACTCGATATCACTGTGCGGAACACAGCAAACACTGGGTATACGACCCTCCATCTCATCAATCTACGTCTATAGGACTCTATACAGAATCAAGCATCTAATAACAATCATCAATATATAGCTAAACCCACGCTAAAAGGAAAACCAACACTTTTATACTCATAAGAAACTAAATCAAGGGTATCAGAGAAAAGCCGCTCCCGATATCATACAAGCCCGCGCGCACAACACATATAACCAAACAGCCACAAATAAGCCAACCACACAAGCCCTTCCTACTCCTCACTCTTCACCAGCCTGACAGCCGACCTCCACCCTTCCACCGCCAAATCCCTCGCATCCTCCCAGCTAGCCTCGTAAGCCCTGTTGGCCAATGTCTCCACCTCCGTATTCCAGCGATGCTTGAGTAGTTCGGACAGCGTCGGCTGCGTACGTCTGGGAGGCAGCTCCCGGAGCTTCTCGGCTTCGCTGGGGATCAAGCGGCGGTCGTATGCGCCTGTGGACGAGGCCAGCCAGGTCAATGCGCGGGTTTGCTCGTGGATCGCGTTGCGTTGCTCTAGACGGTTGTATCGGTGGACTTGGACAGTTAGGTAGAGGACGGTCGTCGTGAGTGCGAATCCGCTCGCCTGGGAGTGTCAGTTTGGGCTTGACTATGTAGGAGTTGTGGTTGGGGTGGTTGGGGGAGTTTGAGTTGTTTTCGTGGGACGAGAGTACGGGGGTCTTATGACTTACGAAACCCGTAAAAAAGCCCATTGTATTTCTAGTTCAAGGAGCCAAGTAGACGAGAGCCGAGTGCTCCAAAGAAAAAGCCACCGGGGTTATTTCGATCAAGCGTGGTTGATGTATGCTATCAACTGCACGCAGGAGTCAAGTAGTTAGGCGGGGAGAAGGACGGAAGCAGGCTTTTGCGGATAACGGCGTCGGAGTGCTAGATATAGATTCAATGTCGACCCGTCGCCAATCCAGCGGAGTTATGAGTTTTAACGAGTATATATTCTGTCAAATCCAAGGCAATAATCGAGAGCTTGAGTGTTTCGTAGGTGAACTGGTTACAAAAACCGCTGCGGTCCAACACCGCGCGGACCGGGCCAGTCCTCGACGCACTCCGATTGGCCGATGCGGCGGAAGTTCGAATCTTTTGCTCCTCGCAGAACTTCCACTGCATAACCTATCTAGATGGTAGGACCGCCAAATTCACACTACTCCCTGATCTTCTAGCCACCTCATCCCTTTGAAACGCCAATCAACCTCCACTCCGCTGATCGGACATACCTCGAGTTTCCTTCCCTTTCACCGCCCAATAACACCCGGGGGGAAAAGAGAAAACTCACGACCCCCGACCTCCAGCACCACAACCACAACCACCACCACCCACCCCCAAATTAAACAAGCACAATGGCCGGAGGCGCCGCGAAATACCGCCACCTGAGCCGCAAGTCGTCGCATCGACAAGCGCTGCTCCGCAACCTGGTGACATCGCTCTTCAAGCACGAGTCGATCACGACCACATGGGCCAAGGCCAAGGAAGCGCAACGCCTAGCGGAGAAGCTGATCACGCTGGGCAAGAAGAACACGGCGGCGAGTCGACAAACTGCGCTGGCGACTTTCTACGTACGTCCTTCCCTTTCCTTCCTCAGGCAGAACACGACCGGAACACAAGCAGAACCCCAAGCAGGATGCACATACACATACACACGCATACGCACACCTCCTCTACTCTATTTCCTATTCATTCTACAAACATCAAGCACCTCTCACCCCCGGCGCAACCCTACACCGCAAAGTACTAACCACCCGAGAAAAAAACGAATAGACCCCCCACGAAATCCTCCCCAAACTCTTCGGCCCACTGCGTACCCGCTACGCGAACCGACCGGGCGGGTACACGCGGGTGTTGCGCGTGGAGCCCAAGAAGGACGATGCAGCGGAGAGCGCTGTCCTGGAGCTGGTCGACGGGCCCAAGGACATGCGGTTTGCGATGACGGCGCGCACGATCGCGCGCCAGCGGGCCCAGGGTTTCGACACCCTGAATGAGATCACCACGCAGAACGTCCGCAAGGTCACGCGGTTCCGGGAGAATGGCGTCAAGGTCCTGGAGAAGGCGATTCGGCAGTTGAAGCTTAGTGGGCATGGCGCTGAGGGGGCCGAGGCCGGCGCCGCGCCCGGGGCTGGGGCTACCGCTAAGGGTCGGAGTGGTGGAGGTGTTAGTATCAAGAGTATTGTGGAGAAGAACAAGAAGAAGGGTAAGAAGACGGCTTAAGGGATTTTCTCTTTGAATGTGAAGAATCGAGGAATCTAGGAGGGGGCTCGATGGGGAGGAAGAAGAAGAAGAAGAAGAAGAGAACAGTGAGTTTTTTCTGATGGGAACTTGGAAGTCATCGGCAGCGACATGTTGGTCCGCTTTTTTTTTATCTGGTTGTTATATTTTCTTTTCCCTTTTCTGTACCTTATATCATATCATTACCTAGGTTGTTTCTCTGTGCAGCTCTTCCTTTCAACCCTAACTGGACCGACCGATGGCTGGCCATGATTGTATTTCTACCTGTTATGGCTTTTGTACAAATGATACTGTAACGGAGTGAGTTCCACTTAATAACGCTCGGAACTTGTCTAGGACTACGTACTAGGCTGATTCGCAGGCTGTGGCTAGACTGGACAAACCAGCCAAGAATTGACTCCTTCATCATCAACTCAATCATACATTTATTGTGTCTAAGCACCATCAACCACCCCCGTAACAGCAAGATCTAATGATATAGCAATAAAGCTACCGTGCCATGCTCACACGCCCTAGGTCAAATCCCAGTCAACGCCATGCAAAGCCTAGTCTTGGTCCGCGGTCCATACTACAACGCGGCCTAGGCAAGAACTCACATATCTCGAGAACTCATGACATGGGTGCGGCACTTTCCGCACTCTTGATCAATCCGCCAGAGGTTAAGGGTAGTCAATCCAGGTCCCTGTCACATGTGTTTCGCCACGAGAAGAGAATATGTGCACTTTTTGGGGAAAAAAAAAAACAGTATAAAATCCGTCTATCATCGCCGGAGCCATAGTACTGATGAGAGCAGAGCTAATTAGCTCGTGGTAGCATTGTCCCTCCTGATACAACAAGCGGCCCATTCTTGCTATTCAGAGAGTTGGTGGGATAAGGCGGAGTCGAAGTAGGTCCATTCCGGTGCTTCAAGTCGAAGTCAGACGGCACCTCGGACGGTGGTGGTTTGGGAGGAAGATGAGACGGTGTTCCCCACTTGGCAATCGAATCTCGACCACCGGAGGGTATGTTGCGAGGGAGACCTGGCCCAGCGGACCCCAAAGCATCCTGACTCTTGATGTTGACATCCTGGTAACCATTCCACTGTGGCAGGACCCCCGGCTGCATGCCAGCATACGGACCCATTCCGTGCTGGCCGCCCTTGCTGGGATGCCGTGCTATTGTAGCTGCTCCGCCCGGGACAAACGAGCGTGTCTGGGGGTTGAAAGGAGACCGACCAAAACTTCCTGGCATAGGATGAGGGCCTGAGTGAGGCTGCATGGCAGGACTCATGGGCTGCCCCGGATACTGAGCATAGGGATATGAAGTGGGGGTAGGCGGCTGGGTCTGGTAGTTCGCCCATGCAGCCGGGGGATGGGTCGGGGGATGGGTCGGGGGATGGTTGCGATGAGGAGGTTGATGATAGCCGCCGGGATAAGGTGGTGTCGACCAACCAGGCGTCTGCTGATACTGTACAGGGTTGGGGATGGGATAGCTGCCAAGGGCGGGTGATGATTTCGTCGAAGCCATCGCCGGCGATTGATTGATGGAAGCATACCCTGTAAAAGGAGACTGCTGGGGAACAGGTCCATTCTGCCACGGACCACTTGGAGTCATTTGTGGAGACACGGGCATCGAATAATGAGGCATCGTATTCGGATTCACATTACTCGGGTACATGGCGCCAGGCTGAGGACTCGGGGCATAGCCCATATTGGGTGGAGATACTCCAGGTCCCACCATGCAAGGCTGGTTCGGGAAAGACGGGTCATTCATGGCCATACCGAACGGCACTGAACCATTGCCGAAATGCATCCCAGGGTAATAGGCGTTGAATTGAGATCGGGCCTCAAAACTGTCGTCATGCGGTGTTTTCTGTCTGTGCGTCTTCTTGCGTCCGCTAGTTGAACTGGAGCGCGACATGTTGGCGCTACTGTCGCCATTCGCGGTCTCTGCGGCAGCCTTTGACTCAGGGAAATCTCGGAATATCCGCTCACGCGCTTCCTGATATTTGGCTTCTCGCTCCTCTCGGGTCAAAGCCAGCCTATCTTTAGCCGGAGTGGCCCCTGTGGATGAACCACCACGATCCCCGTCATTGCCGCTATCGCCAGCTTCTGATCCGTCCTTTGAATAGCCAGAGCTTGCTGCAATGCTGCCCTCAGTCGATGGTCGCTCACTACCCATGCGCCGCATTATTTTCATCGCAGGCATTGCAGGTGGCGGTGTGCTGTTATTGGCTGCATATATGATAGAGAGAGGCGTTGGCCTAGCCATAAATTAACACGTTGTTTTACATCGAACCCATGCGAGTAAACTTACAGTCGACAGAAAGGTGTCCTGTGAAGCCTGACTGACGTGACGTTGTTATCCACAAAGTGAGTCAGATGGTAGTAATCGCCCAGTTTATGAGCCAAGAGTCTTCCAAATGCATTGGAAGGAGGAAGTTCCAATGAATGTTCCCTATTCAGCGAGGATTAGAACACGATACGCAGAGCCACCGGTACGGATTCGGGACTTACTTGGAGTTTTGTATGAAATGTCGAACCTTCTCCTCTAGCTGGAGAATCAGAAGACGATCTTTCGGAGATTTCATGGCCTCGAGAAGCTTCTCGTCTGGTTCTGACGGAAAACCGTGTATAGGTCTTCCTGCTTGGAAAGCCTCAGAGCCGGGGGTGATAAAGCCGCTGGAAGCTGGATCCGGAAGCAGAGCGCCGTTGGTGCGCTGCATACCGTCGGGGTATACGGGCCCGGTCGGCTGGAGAATAGCCCGCGGTCTTTGCATGTCTCTGAACCCGCGAACACCCGAGTCGGAACCCGTTATCGAATTCGGGGCGCCAGAAGCAGGCCCAGAGAGAGACTCTTCCTCGTCAATAGCTTGTACGCTAGCGCTATCATCAGGGCGTAGAGAGTCCTTCTCATCCATTGCGAACGTAGTGACTGAAGCCATACTCTTCGAATCAAAGCTCGTCGGCTTGGTCGAAGAACTCGAGAGATGGGTGCGATCATCCTCGTCAAATGACGTCTCTCGTTTGAATGACCCGTTTCCTAGACCCACGCTAGTGAAATCGGGATTATCATGATACTTCTTTTCCGATAGATCAATGCCTTGCACAGCCTGGGAGAGACCGTCGACATTTCGATCGACAGAGGCGGCATCGTCATGAACGTTGCCAGGGCCTAGCTGGCCAGAATGAATGTCTTGGGAACCATAGAGTTCGGACGAAGATGGAGCTTCAATGGACTGCGGACCATTTAGTTCGTCAGGTGGCACGGAAGCTACAGGCTCAAATGATGGAGGCATCGCGGCAATCTGTGGCAGGATGTCAGGCCAAGTCCGGGACATGACGCTGGATGGTGCGGGAGGACCAACCTTTGCAAAGGAGAGACGGTGCTCGTCACTCGTAGAACCTCTCGATGCCATTATCATAGAACACTTTCCGCCGAATATCAATATCTTCTTAGCGTCTCTATTCGCTAGTGGTGTGAACGAACGAGCAGTGAACCGACGACTGAGAGGGAAACGCCGACGAGAGAAAGTGCACGGCTATACTCGACGCGTTCGGGAATTGGCGATAATAAAAACCGGAATTCGAATTGATCAAAATCCACTCAAAGAACCCACTTCACACAAGCCCAAAAAGAAAGACGGCACATCTCTGGGAAACGTAATTCGCCATAAGGAAAGCTGCTTCGAGGTTAGGACCGCGGGGAATACCACAAAGCCGTCTCGTAGGCCAAGCGGAGAGCAAGGTGACCGGTCGATCAGGGGAAGAACGCCAGTGATGTGAGGCGCGAGGGAGATCGGTAAGCAGCTTGAGGGGAAAATGACTGGTCTTACACGATGGTCAGAATGATCGAGTCATGCTCCTCTTTGATATGCGATCTTTTTTTTTCTTCTTGGGGGACAAGCGAAAAAGGTTCGGATATCTTGAGGAAGTGGGATTGGGGGGGAGAGAGAGGGGAGGACAGAGAATCTTCGTACAATGAAAAGCAAAAAAAAGGGGAAGACAAGCAACCACCCTGTAAGAGCAAGTCGGACGAGACGACAGACAGTACCTAGATAGGCCGATGGAGGGTGGGTGTGGTCCGTCGCTACTATGCGGGTGGGAAGTGAATGAGTGGGTATGGATTCATTTGGGCTGAGAAGGAACGAAGGCAGGCAGGGCAGGTCACGGGTCGCCCGCGCGGGTTTTCCAACTTACCTTCGCTTGTTTCTCGTCCTTCAGCAGTTGTTAGCCGCGCGCCTAACCTAGGCTGTTCCGATCCACTCAGTTGGCCTGGACAGCCGCGGAGACAAAGCCTGGAAAGGCAGTCATCAACTGAGTAAGCTACATTTGAGGCACTGGAGAGCTGGAATATATCTCCCTGTCGATCCAAGTGATTAGTAGCGCCTTTGACTTCCACTCCTATCAATCAAGTCCCTATCCTCGCTCGGGTAGAGGGTCGAGGGTCGATCCCCATGAATCGTTATCGAAATGCCCCCGGGCTCCGAGGCCCCAGCAAGGCAACCGCCAGCACCATGTGCCAAAAATGCTTGAAACGAGATATGTCCTCACCTTTGATATATCCTCATGATCGCAGACTAACATGACCCAGCACGGCACTACAGCTATGAATGTAAAGTCACGGCGCAGGAGCGGCCCTACATGTCTCGCCCATCGCGCACCCAACAGTTGCAGAACCCGAAGCTGCGGCCGCAATTAACAAATGATGCCCCCAAGGATACGTTGCGCACGTAAGTCTCCCTCGGCTATCTTATTCTTGTACCCTATCTTTAGAACAGAACAATTGACTGGAACCGTAGGAAAGAGTCTAATGATGAGCCTTTGACAAGGCACGAGGAGGAGCGAGGTCGCAAGAGAGATTTGGACCAGGTGGACCCTTTGGGTAGTCGGACTCAGATGTCAAAACGAGCGCGATCGGCTTCTTCGCACTCAGCGAGCTCTGTATCGACGATTTCGACAAGTCGGTCTCACTCACGGTCGCCTTCCCGTCAGCACGACCGGGCAAGATCTATGTCCTCTCGTCCTTCCGGCCAAAGGAAAAGACGCTATAGTGACTCTTCTTCCACTCACTCCGTTGCTTCTTACACCTCTGGAGAAAGAGGCTCTCGGTCTAGGTCGCGTGAGTGGTCGAATGACCGGAACACACGGCGCAGACGTCGCGCCTCAAGTCCGGAGGAACGAGGGCGGCCCAGAAACATATCGCGGGATGGGGGACGACGGGACAGGTCCAGAAGTCACAACGCGGACCGCAGTCGAATGGGCACAAACAGAAGATCGATGTCTCCTACGCTGGCGACTGAGAGCGACTTCCCAGATCCGAGAGACCGCAAGGCGCAAGCCCGTCCGGATCCCGTGAGAAGTGGCGGCGGACGTGGCCTCGGTCAGGGACCCCCGCCGCCCCGACGGGAGAGGAGTCTCAGTCCTTACAGCAAACGGATTGCGCTGACGCAATCAATGAACTTGGGACGTTAGGCAGCGTGTGATTTTGGATAGAGAAAAGTCATTAGGAAGGATGCGCAGGCGTATGGCGTTCTAGCTCTAGATAATTACCGGGCCACTGTACAATAGGAGAGTTGGTTGTGAACGACGCAGAGTTGTTTGGAAACATATGAAGTCTTAGTATTGCTATGCAAAATCCCGTAACGCCTTGCGACAATCGCCCCTGACCCCAGTAGATGAGCGCCTGATAGATAACGAGATGAAACCGAATCATACCAACAGTTATTGTACACCAATCCAAGGGTATCAAGATCATACCGCCCCGTCCTCTTCCAACTCCCTCCGTTCCTCTTCCTCCTCTTCCCTTTCTCGGACGTGGATTCCCTCCACCAGCATCTCACCCTCGATGCCTACCTCCTCTCCCTGTTGGTCGTCATTGGGTCCGGCGCTCTTGGCCTGCGCGGCCCGTTGCGCATTTTCAATACGTTGGCGCACGAGTCTTGCGATGGCGTTCTGGGTTCGCACATTCAGGACATTCATCTTCTCGTCCAGGTCACGCTTCAGATCCCAGTTGGGCTTCTTGGGCTGCAGCTTGAACAAATCAATCGGTTGATCCGCCTCCGCATCTTTCTCCGCTTGCTCGGCAGTCGCTCTGGCGATCTCAGCAGCTTGAGCTTCCACGGTGATCTGGCCATCTGTTGGGGCTTGTTCAAATCCGAGCTTGGGGCCACGAGTTTCCGGGTCGTAGTTTCTTCCAGACAGGTATTGCTTGGTCACATCCGGAGCGGCATCTTCCAGCTCGTCATTGGCGGCACCAGCTTCAGTTAAAGGCTCCGGTTCTGGTTGTTTGCGTTTTAGGGCAGCAAGCTTTGCAAGCCGAGCTTTGCGCTCCGTCGCCGCGGCATCGAGAGAGGCATGGTTGGAGGACATGGCTGCGGAGATGAGGGGGACGGAGAGCGGTTGTGCACAATCAAAGCAAGTGGGTAGAAAACTAGACTTGCTGATTCCTGAGATGGCAGAAAGGCAATTTGTCTCGAGCTGTCACCCTTCTCAGAAATGACGGGGTACTCAGTCAAACAGGAATGAAAGTAGACCGAGGTGGGAGTTGGTGGTATGAATCGATGAAATTGGAGACCGCAGTAGTAGGACTGATATCGGCAAGTGATTTGCGCGCCCGCGCGCCACAGTCCGGGACCTCCTCAGCCACACTTGATCCGCGCCGGAGCAAAATCGGGCGGCGTCTTCTTCCCCGGGTTTGTCATGGAAAAGAACTCAAACTATGTGATTAATTCCGATCAGCCCTCTTCGGCCACTGTTCCCAGATTACTTCAGGTTTCCTGTTCACACATTTCATGCAAACACACAAACGGACCCTGAATGTTATTAAGTCCGCACCGCTTTCTGCGCTCCCGCGCCGGTGCTGGGTTGCCCCCCTATGCCCTGCAACCGAAACTCTGCTCCGGATATTGGCTTCGCCAGAGTGAGAGAATACAATATACAAGGCGGCACATCCAAGATGCAACGCAAACGAAGATCCAAGTCCCGATTGAGCCTGACTTATTATCACACGACTCAGAATCTTCCATCGACCATACTGGCGCAATAAACCGCGGTTATGATCAACCTCGAAGTACACACCCTCTGGCCTCTTCCGATCACTTCGATTTACCAGGAACCGATCTCGGCTTGATAGATGAAATGCCCACCAAAGCACCAAAGCAACTCAAGCTTCTTGATCCTTGCGAACCTGGACGCAGCTATCGGTCCTTGCGCCTTCCCCACTACGGCCCAGGCAATCGGCCACTCCGACATAATGCATTTGTGGTGAATGGTGGCACTATTAGCTACCGCGAGAGGATAATAGACGAGGAGGCATACAATGCGGATCAGGAGATACGGAAATCGTCTCTGTTTGTTGGTAACAATCGACTTCGGAGGTGGCGAACAGCCCGCAATGAGCTGTTCAAATCTGCATACTTCAAGCGGCCAGTGCCAGAGAGAGTTGGGGATATCCTCGAAGAATTCGAAGTAACTGAATTGGACAAGAAGCTGCTGGAAATGCTTGAAAACGGCCGTCTAGAGGAGTTCCGCGACGCCTGGGAACGGCTCGACCGATTCAACAAATCCGAGCACTGGATGAGACTCTCACTATGGCTTCTGCAAAATTCCCCAGACCTCTCTTTGAAGTTTCTTTACATCACCTGCGAAGGCGAGCATAGGCCGTTGCAAGTCATGGTCAGTGAGTGCTTGCTTTTTGTGCGAATGCACGGTTCAGACTTTCTTCATTCCTGGAGGTATGGTTCGAAGACCTTTGCCGACCTCGTGGCTGTTTGCTTGAACCCACACTATTGGCCTATCGTCCTTGCACCACAGAAAGGGATTCGGTTCTTTATCATTGCGGCAGATGATGAACACGTCATCCAAGCCTGGACGCTCGCACACGAACGACAAGTTCATATTTCCGCTGAAACATACCTCGCTTGGGTAACTCGCTTCACGCAGATGGGTAAAGTCGATCTGGCCCTGGAGGCCTTAGATCATGTACGTCAAATTGGACAGGTGGGCTTGGAGATGACATCCGAGGTAGTCAAACGCCATGCCTGCGTGCTCCTGCTGCGCGACACGGTTGAAGATGGCCCCTCAGGGCGGAATTTCCACATTCTACCCAAGCTCCTTGAGATGGGCATGCGTCCTGACGTAGACATGATGGATCTGATTCTGAGAAACTGTTACAAGACAGGAGATGCAGAACTAGGCCGTGATATGTTGAGACATATGCAGAGTCAAGGCTATCCGTTGACCTCATACACCTATACAACGCTACTGTCAGATGCCACGCGTCGACTGGACCGAAGGGAGATCAACCGGCTGAGGACTGAGATCGACGCCGAAAGAGAGGACATCCGGAACAACAGATTCGTCAAGACTAAGTTGTTCCACGCGTATTTCTGCCTCGATGTGAAGGGAGGGGCGAGTCAGCGGAGTTTAGAAATGGATAACAAGCAGGTCTTCCGCCATTTGTTGAACCTGTACAACTCGCTGTTCGACATCACACCTTTAAAGCAGCTTGGGGTTGTTCCACATTCATACCAACTGGATTCAGATCAAGCAGGGAAAACCTCGCCGGACGCTATCCCTCTTTACCTCATGATTGCCTCGTATCTTCGATGCAACAGGCACGCTTCGGTCACTGCGCGGGTCTACGACCGCTTTATCGAGCGCTTGCATGCAGAGGACCCAGTTTTTCTCCCGCTGGCTAGAACCGATCATACCTGGCACGAGTTTATGTATGCATGGCGCAATGATGTTCGAGGACTGCGACCTTCAGTGCGTCTTGTCGAAACCATGCAGCAAATGAGCAACGAGGACACCGTCAGCCCGGATAAGCCATGGTTCCGGCCCAAGCCGACGGTTTACATCTGGACCACCTTGGTACATGCATTCTTCTGGAACAAAGAACCGCGTGCGGCAGAGCAGGTGGTGGGATTGATGGAAAAGCTCAAAGTCCAGCATAATCCGGTGGTCTGGACCACCTTGATCGAAGGGTACGCGCAGAACAAGGACATCCTCAAGGTCGCCGAGACGATCAGAGCGATGGAAGATGCTGGCCATGATATGGACGCGTTCACCATCAAGGCGCTCCGCCATATCCAGAATCCAGAGCGACTCTGGCAAGCTGTGGAAGAACTAGAAAAACAGGCCGATGAGGGTATAAACAAGGCAGTATCCGAATCGGTCACCGCCAAAATGCGCTTCGACGATGCTGAGGATGACGCCGATTGGTTGCTCGACAAGGGCCTCCAACGCTTGAAGGCCAAAAGCCAAGCACGTGACAAGACACTCTCGTTTGTAGATTAAACTGTTCTGATTGATTCTTAAGCATAGCGTGGGTCGGATGAACTAGGGGCGGTTGGTATATAGAGCGTTTGAGGCGTCCAAACAGGCACGGGATATACATCGTGGGATTTAAACCGCAATTTTTGCCGATGTCATGTACAGAATCCATTATTTCCGCAATTCAAGAAAAAGAAAAGATCACACAAAACTGTATGCCACATGAATCGCACAGTGAAAGTAGAACTTCAAAACTATAACGCCCCTGCCTGGTGAAGCCGACCATGCAATTCCTGAACTCGTGAGACGAGACCACTCTATCAGCCGCCGAAGAAGATCGAAACCTAGACAAAGGAAGCATCACTATCAGCATCTCCGAAGTTATACTTGGGGGTTTCAGAGAGAACGGAAGCTCTTACAGCCATCACCACGCAGCAGATACTGACGTAAGGACTCAGCCGTTCACCGATGCGAGCACATTTCCAGAAAATACCGAAGAAGCTGCTGACATGGTTAGAGTCTTCCATCTAGTGAGCTAAAGATGAGAGTGTCATCCAGAGCTGCCCTGCGAATGGCCACCAACACGTACCCGTTCTGATTGCGGTCCATGATTCCCGGCATGATCGAATGGGCATAAGTGCTCGTGCAGATGACGAGCAGGAAGACCAGCAGCAGTGACTGGAAATTGAAGAGGGCCGACTGCAAGAACCTCGACATTAGCACTCTGATCAGAAGGTCAATGAGCAGCGCTGCTCCGGCGTTCACTTACCATCTTGACGAGGCGGTTGATTGAACCAGGTGTCTGTCCTGTCCTAATTCTCCTTCCCAGGTGCGAGATTGCGAGGAAAGGCCTCTCCTCCTATTGACTACTTCACTGTGAAGCGCAATCTATCGATAAATAGCATGCGCAAGGATCCAATACCTTCAACGAGAGATCACACTGTAGAAGAGAAAGTGGAGCTTCTCCTCGTCATCCTCATCGACCGTCATTCTATCCCGCCTACGAGCTCATTCTGCCACCATGCCGTTCGGCGGGAACCGCCACCGCCTTTCGGGGTCGAGGCCCGTCCTCCGCTATGCGCCGCGGTCCCGACCGACTCCTACTCCAACAAGACCTTCCTCATTCCCACCACCACCACCATCATCATCGTCATCCTCGGCATCATCGTCGCAGGCCACAACCTCTCACACCCGGCAGCAGACCTCAGCCCGGAGGAACCCGTCTGGCCGCACCACCACTCCTACTATCCCCCGTCACCGCAGCACAGGTCATGTTTCGAGTGAACTCGCCCCTCCCTGGCCGTGGAACCCCGAAGAAACAGCATTAATTCAGAGCGGATATAAACCCGCCTATCCTACACCCAAACCGGACAACACCAACAGCACCAACGACGCAATCTCAGCATCCAATTCCAATCTCAAATCCAACCCTCCCACCACCCGCAAGAAAATGGCCGAACCTCGAGCCCGTGCCGCCCGGCACAAAGGGCAAATGAACTTCGCCGGAGACCGTAAGTCCCTGCCTCCGCCGCTCCCCTTGGTCCAAAACACCTACACATCCACCCAAACAATACCCTATCCCATCAATACCCACAGATACTAATCCCCCGGGGGGGAAAACAGTCCGCTTACTCCTCCTCGCCTACGGCGACCCGCGCCCACACCCATCGTATCCCTCGGACCCGCTCCCAGAAACCATCCGCGTGCTGGACGAGATCGTCACGGACTTCGTGCTGGAGATGTGTCACGGCGCCGCGCAGTACGCGAGCTACTCGCGACGGCAGAAGATCAAAGTGGACGATTTCCGGTTCGCGCTGCGCCGGGACCCGAATAAGCTTGGCCGTGTGCAGGAGCTGTTGCGTATGGAGCGCGAGCTGAAGGAGGCCCGGAAGGCGTTCGATCAGAATGATGATCAGGTTGGGAATTTGAAGGATGCGGCTGCGGCTGCGGCTGCGGCGAAGAAGGGAGGTGCTGGTGGGGGTGCAGCTATGGATAATGATGAGTTGGGGCCGGCGGAGAGTGTGGACGGGAGGAAGAGCAAAGGTAAGGGGAAGAGGAGTGCGGCTGCGCGCAGGGATTCCGATGTCACGGAGGAGAGCAGTGTGACGGTTGGGACGGCGAAGAAGAGGAAGGTGGGTGGGAATTGAGTTTCGAGGTGTTTTTCTATTGTTGTTTGGTTGGCGTTTTCGGGCTTTTTCCATGCATTGGCAATGGAATGCGGGTGGTTCTCGGGGTGGGTTGTGCGTAAAGTGTATCTATATTCAAAGTGATATCCCTATTATTTAGTTGGCATTGAGAATGGCGTTGACCATGAAATGAAAATGCAATTGCTCATACTGCATCATTGTTCATATACCGGTAGTAGACAGAAAATATATCTCTATCCACCCGATAAGGCTGCAAATGCTAATCTTTGAACTCCGAGCTATCTTATCTTGTACGGCACCGCCACATCACTATATATCCTGGCAGTACAATATCTTCGATAAATAAACAACCCCACTACCTGAAGACCATACGTCCCAGAATCACAATCCCTACACCCCCGACTTATACTCATAGAATCAAGAAGGTTGACAAAGAAAGCATGCAATAAGCCTCTACCTAAAACGAATTCTATTGCCTCGACTCGCTCCGTGAGGTTCCCCCCTTTCGTTTTCTTTCCCATGACTCCCATTTTGGCGGGGTTGGTTTCAAAACACCCTGAACAGCAAGCTAGACGGACTCCCAAGACGCCGTGCCCTTTTCTTCTTGCCTTGTCCTTTTCATGTTTCTCCTGAAAACCCCTTCCAGGCTGGCTTGGTCGGGTTGATTTCGCTTTCTCCCGAGTGGTACCAGCTCTCCGCATGCAACTGACAGGTCTGAGACGCTCGTTTCGATGACTGGAAAAGTACCCTGCTTGGGAACAGACAGATATCCTAACAAAGCCCAAAAGGGCAAATCTCGGAAGAAGGTAAGTGTATATGTGTGGATGTGAAGGTTGTATGTATAGGAAGCGTTGCGTTGCAGCTCAGCTCTTGCAAGCCAGCAAAAATTCAAGTTGACCAACATAAAATAAAGAAGCCAACGGAATGGGAATGAGGTCAAGATGCACAGAAGAAAAAACAGAGAAGAGAAAGAGAAAAGTAGAAGGTGGGGACAGTGGTTGAAGAGAGAAAAATGGAAGGTATCGTTTCTTTTTTGTCTTAAATCAGAACCCTATCATAATATTCCCTTTACGCGCGGGCCTCCTCTCCGCCGCGCTCTTGATTCCGCTGCTGGCCACCTCGGCCTCCCTTGCCGCCCCGTTGTCCGCCGCGCTGAGCACCGGACTCGCCGCTACCTTCGCCGCCCAGGGTCAGCTGTGCGGTGGCTAGCCGGTTGGACAGTTCCATCTGCGTGCGGATGGTGTTGGCCAGGTAGGACACGACAAGAACGTCCTGGATGTGGTTGTTGCTGCAAAGATGGGGTTAGTTGGAGAATTGATATATAAGGACAGACGGGGAAAAAGAACGTACAAGTCGCGCTCAATGTCGGCAGGCTCGACCTTAGGAGCCAGGGCCAGAGTGTTGAGCAGGTACTGGCCCAAGGCCGTCGAGGCGGGGGCCTCCTCGTCGATCACGGACTCGACGTAGCGGGAAACGCGGTCGATCATGCCGAGAACTTCCTCGATGGCGCGCTCGAGGGCCTCAATGTCGGTGAAGATGTTGGCGGAGCGCTCCTCGGCATCGCGGGCAGCGGCAATCGACTCAAGACCACTCTTCTCGGCCTCGCCGTAGCGGATCTCGTAGGGAACGGGGATGAAGGCGGCGCTGTCGGCAGCACGCTCGGCGGTAACACCGACGGGGGCGGAGATGTAGGCGCGAGTCTCAATGTCCTTACCGGCCTCGGTGGAGACGGTCAAGTGGACGGCGGGGTGAGGCCACGTACCGTCACCCTGGCCGCTGTAGAAGTTTTGGATCAAGGCAGAGAAGGTGTTGAGCTCGGACGAGGTGGCGTACCAACCCACGAGAACCTCCCTGGGGTTGGCCTTCAGGTGCAGGGCGAGCATCTGCTTCTGGTATTCCATGTCCACCTCAACCTGGTCTGTCGTCTCCGTGTGGCCCACGGCGAAAGTGCTGCGGATCTCGACTTCGGTGCCATCCTCGGACCTGGTTCCCAGAAGAGTACCGATGACACGCTCCTGGTCGGCGTTGCGACGGAGGGAATGGTCAAGAATGGAGAACAGAGCCTAGCAGCAACCATCAATCAAACCGGTCTGGGGTGAAAGAATCCCAACAAGAGAAGCTCATGAAGAACCTACCTGAGGCTGGATAACAACGTTCACAGGGGCGGTCGTCGGTGCAGACCCCACTGCCACGGGGCCCAGAGGGCGGGCGAGATGGACGAAGGAATCGGTATCAGCCATGATGAATTAGTTGATATTGAGAGAGAGCTCTGGTGATTTGGGGGAGAGGTTGGCTTGTCACTTCAGTCGGAGTCTCTCTTGGTCGTTCTCCGGGGTGGGGATGGTCCGGTGCTGGCTCTTCTGGAGGAGGATTAAATCTTCTCTTTCCGCCTCTGGGCTGCGGCGGGCGGAGGTTCTGCTGCGAGGCTCAAATTGTGTGTGCGCAAAGGGAATTTCGCGCTAAGATAAGATAAGCACCGCCCAGACACCCGCCGTGAAAAAAGAGTTTCTGGTCGGGTTTCCGCCGCTTGAAGAGCTACAAACCGCCTGGTAATCGCATTTTCTTGGATTCATTAATAAATAGAATGGCTCCTCCTCGCGGTAGAGCTACCAGAGGGCGTGGAAAGCGCACTCGCGGCCCCGTCAGCCGCAGAGATGCTTTCCAAGCATCCCGCGTCGACGACATCCAGTGAGTGCTCCGTCATATCGCAATTGGCCCAAGTATCGACAACTGACCAATTGGACAGGTCAGATGCTTCATCTGACAGTGAGAATGAATCTTTCGACGAGCCTATGGAGGACACAATGGGCGACGAGGAGCTCTTGGACCAAGACTCATCCGATAGCGAAGAGGAAGCCGATCAGAAGGGCCATTCCTACAATGAGTTGCTGCAGCTGTTGAATACCAGCAACGACGCCAATGGACCCGCACGCAAAAAGCGCAAGACCGACCACCGCAAACCTGAAATCAAAGAGGCAACCCGAGATGACGTAGAAGAGGACGAGGGAGAGGCTCTACTGGGGGAAGATGATCTTGAGCAGCAAGAACCATCGGACGCAGAGGATGAAGATAACCAAGCCAACGAGGAGGCAGATTTACAAGCGGACAGTGATGATGAGGATGGTAGGAGCTTACCTGATTTCTCCCTATCGCAGCACAGCTGGCTGATGCGCAACAGATAATGATCCTTTCGACGCCCACTTCAACACTCCCAATGAGGAGGAGCTGAGCAAGAAGATCAAGGCTATCGGGGACAACAAGTGGAAGAACACCAAGAAGGAACTTGCAGAGGGGCTGAAGTTCGTGCGCTCTATCCCTGATACGGGCGACGATGCCTCCTTACTGCCTACAATGAAGAGCATCTCAAGTGTCAAGGTAAACCACGTTGTACTGGGCCGAAACTGGATGAAAGACTAATACATATTACTGCGCTTAGCTCAAGAGGAAGCTCAAGGCCCCTGCGACGGAAAATATCTCCAAGATCGAGGGCCATGCTCAACACCTTGCGCCATACATCTTTAACTATCAGGATGTCCTTTACGGCGCTCGAACGGCAGACAACGCGGCTCATATGCGGGATCTTCTGGCCCTTCATGCGACAAATCATGTCTTGAAGACGCGCGACCGCGTTCTCAAGAACAACGCCCGCTTGGCCAAGGAGCAGGATACCGACTTGGATGTTCGGGATCAGGGCTTCACCCGGCCCAAGGTGCTGTACCTACTGCCCACCAAACAGGCTTGTGTGCGGGCGGTGGACGCCATCACGCGGTTGTTCCAACCAGAGCAACAGGAGAACAGGAAGCGACTTCTCGACACCTTCTCGGCCGCCGATGACAAGTCATGGGAGAACAAGCCGGATGACTTCCGCGACCTGTTCGGGGGCAACGACGATGACATGTTCCGCCTTGGTCTCAAATTCACGCGGAAGACTGTAAAGTACTTCGCCCAGTTCTACACATCCGACATGATTCTTGCCAGTCCGCTCGGACTGCGCACGATCATGGACCAAGCCGAGTAAGTACTTCCGTTCCCCCCACCTACGAACGTGACCCCGTCGGTTACTGACACCACCCGCTACAAGTGCCAAGAAGCGTGACCACGATTTCCTGTCCTCGATCGAAGTCGTCATCATCGACCACGCGGACGGCCTGCTCATGCAGAACTGGGATCACGTCGACTACATCCTCAAGCACCTGAACCTGCAGCCGCGGGAGGCGCACGGCTGCGACTTCAGCCGCGTGCGAACATGGTACCTCGACAACCAGGCGCGCCACGTCCGGCAGATGATCATGCTGTCGTCCTTCCTAACGCCGGAGATGAACTCGGCGTTCTCGACGCAGATGCAGAACGTCAGCGGCCGGATCAAGGTCTCGCCCATCTACTCCGGCGCCATCGGGGAACTGCCGCTGCCGGTGTCGGTGAAACAGACCTTCTCGCGCTTCGACAGCCTCTCGCCGGCGAAGGATCCGGACGCGCGGTTCAAGCACTTCACGACGACGGTGCTGACGTCGCTGGTGCGCGACATCGCATCGGGCCGAGGCAAGAGCGGCGGCGGCGGCGGCACGCTGATCTTCATCCCATCGTACCTGGACTTCGTGCGGGTGCGCAACTACTTCGCCACCTCGACACAGACGACCAACGTCTCATTCGGCGCGATCAGCGAGTACACGGACGTGCGCGAGGGCACGCGCGCGCGCACCCACTTCGTGCAGGGCCGCCACTCCGTGCTGCTGTACACGGAGCGTATCCATCACTTCCGGCGGTACCAGCTGCGCGGCGTCAAGCGGGTCATCATGTACGGCGTGCCCGAGAATCCGACCTTCTATGCCGAGATCGTGGGCTTCCTGGGCTTGGATCCCGCCCAGCTGGCCGAGGCCGTCGAGGGCGGCGTGCGCGCCCTGTTCTCCAAGTGGGATGCCCTGAAGCTGGAGCGCATCGTCGGCACGAAGCGGGTTGGGAATATGTTGCGCGAGAAGGGTGGAGATACCTTCACCTTCATGTAGATTTGTTCTGTCGGTTGGAATAGTATAGTAGTCATCATATATCATACGGCCGGCTCGGCGAGAAGTCCGATACCGCTCTCATTTCAATACCGCTGCATGGCGCGTTTCTTCAAACCAAGTCCCTATTATTTACAACAGAAAAGAGAGAAGAGCTAGTATCTACTCCAACACCTCCTAATCCACGACCTTGCGCAAAATGTATAGTAAAAACCTTAGCGCGCAGATCCTTCACCCCATCCACGCAAAACCACTCGGCTCCTTCACCGACATCCGAACCACCACGCCTAGATCGGAAGAAGGAGGGAGAGAATCGACTCCCCAGTAAGATTTCCGTCAGCCAAAAGTCACGCTCCATGCCTAAAACCCGCAGAAGATCCCCCCATTCCAGTTTGGAAGAATTTTGCTTCTTTTGATTCAGAGCTCAGCTGATTAGTGTTTCTGTCGAATCATACCTTATCTCCTCGTCAAGGGCGCGAACGCGGTGATTAGTCAGTCATTGGCTGTTGATTGGGGAGCGTGATATCTTTTTTCTTCTCGCTTTTTTTTTTTTTTTTCTGTTCTCTCTCTTCCAATTCTTCGTTCTGTTGTTCCTTTATATTCATAAGCACGTTGGCCTCTCTTTTCACGGAAGGGTTTCGTTCCCAGCTAGGGCTTGAGGTTATATAGTGATACAGTGCTTCACAATTATCGAAACTGTGTATCATTTTCCTTATCGCCCCTGCGCCCCTCCCCCAGATCGGATCTATTAGAGGGACTCTCCCCACAATTAAAATTTCTTGACATATACGATCCCGAACCAAGGGTAATAGGCAAACAGACTTTGGGGGAACACAAACATGGCCACCTGCGTCAGTCCTCGATCCCACGAGGATCCGAGCCACCGGGAGACGATAAGAGGCACGCCCACCGAGCAGAGTCCCCTGCTGTCTCGCTCGTCACCAGCCACAATGCCGGATGATTTGACCTCTACTTCGTCCGACCACCAGACGGCCTGGTGGTCTTCCCTGCAGGAGCTTTGGGTGCAGGGAAAGGGAATGATTTTGGTACTTGGGGCCCAGTTCTTCGGCGCCACGATGAATGTCATGACGCAGGTCTTGGAGATCAAGGGGAATAATGGGAAGGGATACCATCCTTTTCAGGTATGTCTGCGTTGATTCCTATCCTGGTCGTGTGCTGGTTCCTGTTTGAGTTTCTTGTGCAGCACGAGTACGTTCTGACGTTAGTGGACTGCTAATCCTTGCGCAGATCCTCTTCGCACGCATGTCCATCACTGTCATAGTTAGTTACCTGTACATGTGGTACACCAAAGTGCCGCATCCATTCGGAACCAAGCCGATCCTGTGGCTGCTGTTCCTACGTGCCAGCGGCGGCTTCTTCGGCGTCTATGGGCTGTACTATTCAGTCCAGTATCTGCCTCTGTCCGAGGCCACGGTCGTTACCTTTTTGGTCCCCATTCTTACCGGGTATGCCTGTTCGCTGTTCATCCCTCGTGAAACGTTCACCCGCAAGCAATTACTGGCTGGGGTGGTATCCCTGGCTGGAGTCATTCTGATTGCCCGCCCGTTTGCCTTTCTGCGTGTGGGCGAGGAGACCGACGATGGAGAAGCCGGCGATAAGCCCGGCGCGACGGACAGCTATCACCATGTTTTGGCGATCGCCGTCGCTCTGCTGGGGGTCCTCGGAGCCACCTGTGCTTACACAACCATCCGTATGATCGGCCGGCGCTGCCATCCGCTCGTGTCTGTCACCTGGTTCTCTTCGTACACGACCGTCGTGTCCTCCCTCGCGATGCTGCTGGTCCCGTCCATTTCCTTCGCGGTGCCGGTTACGTTGTTCGAATGGACTCTGCTACTCGGCCTCGGAGTCTGCGGGTTCCTGTTGCAGTTCCTCCTCACAGCTGGCCTGTCATATGTCCCGCCGGCACGGACACCCAAAGATCTCCCAGATGGCTGTGAGTCGAGTGCATATGGCACCCAAGCGAGCGGTCGCGTGGAGGATGAAGAACAGCAGCAGCAGCAACTCGAAACCAAACCTCCTGCCCAGAAGACCTCGTCGGGATCCCGCGCCACGTTCATGATCTACACCCAGATGCTGTTCGCTCTGTTCTATGACCGCATCGTCTGGGGTAGCACTCTTTCACCTGTGAGCTGGGTCGGATCGGGGTTGATCCTGGGCTGTGCCATTTATGTGGCTGTTGCGCGCGAGGAACGTAAACCTGAGAGTGCTGCTGCTGAGACCGGCAGCAAGAACGACGTCACGGCTGCAGCACCAGCAGACGTGGAGAATGAACGACCGGAGGTAGGCGGACAGA
Source organism: Aspergillus homomorphus CBS 101889 (assembly GCF_003184865.1). Lineage (NCBI taxonomy): Eukaryota > Fungi > Ascomycota > Eurotiomycetes > Eurotiales > Aspergillaceae > Aspergillus > Aspergillus homomorphus. Next base: position 238,334 of record NW_020291925.1, on the reverse strand, counting down.
GGTAGGCGAGCAGAGGTAAAGGGTGGCATGCAGCTAAAAACGCACATCTGCAAGTGAGCACAGCAGAGGGGGAAGATCTGAGGGATTTGGCCATGGGTCAACAGAAATCTGCTCAAGTTGTGAGCAGCAAGGAATGCCCCCGACAGCGGATTCGGCTAGTGCGGGGTGATTCCAATAAAATGGAGGCAAGCGACACGATAGAAGAGAATTGTGGGGTTGCCTTACCGTGCTGCATACACACAGAGTGCAGTAGTAGGATGTATTATAGGAGGTGAGCGACAGCGGGAAATTGGTATGCATGAGTTATATAATGAATGGATGAGATGATGATTGAAGAATGGTGTCCTGTACACTGTACGGAGTATATACGGGACTACTGTAGGCAAATCCCAAAGAGGAAGGTGTGGGGCAGGCGGTGGAGCGTTACTTCGCTTGACTTGCCTTTGTCCAATGACCGACAACGGGTGGGTTTCTGTCGATCCGGGGGTGGACTCTTCGATTTTACTATGAATCACTACATCAGTACATCTCAATCTACTAAGTACCTCACTCTCTTCCGATAACTGCCATAAAGTATGAACTGATCACTTCAGCAAACTAAGTAAATAGCGCAGCCCATTACCTCAAATTTGAAGAACACCGAAGAGCCGCCCGGTATGCCGCAGCACATCTCCCTTCGAAGTTCGGCACGGAGCACTCTCGTCCTATGCAGCCATGAAACCCTAACACCCGCAACAGCCCCTGCCAGAGAATGAGGCCTTATCAAACAAAGGGTGTGATTGGACGCCACGACGTCATCTATTGCTCTTATTACCGATGAGACAACGGAAGAGCCCGAGAATGACCGCGAACGGCGGTGATTGGGAAGAGTTTGATGCTGTGGCGTTACACTTATATCTAGGACGATATCTGGAAAGGGGGAGGGGGCTATATAGAGTGCGTGCGTAGCAGCCGTTTATCTTCTTCTGCAGAGTTTCCTCCATGAGCCAATCCTTCCTCCCTTCCTTATACCCCTCACCATAGATAGATAAATAGATCCCATAATGCGACACTTCGACACCTGGCTCGTCCGCGACCCCTACTCAATAACCCAATACTACCCCCCCGAACGCACAGGAGGACGCTGGTGGTCCAAAGCCATCCGCGAACTAATCTCGACCAGACAAATCTGCGCTCCAGCGCCGTCCCCAACCCCAGTCCCCGTCTCACACTCCCAAACACAAACCAAACCGCAAACCAAAAGCCCCCTCTTCACGCACCTCCCCCCCGAACTCCGCCTCATAATCTGGTCCCACGTCTTCAACATAGACCCCAACACACCGTCAGTCCTGCACCTGGTGACCATCCGGAATAGAATCCATCACGTCCGGTGCGCGCATCCGCATCCCTGCGCAATCGACCAGAACCGGCGGTGTTGTCCCGCTAGTGCGGCCAGATGGCGGACCGACGTTCCCCTGTCCACCAGCTCCAAAGACCTCGCAGCAGAAAAGCGAATCCAGACACAAACAGACGAAAGCACAAAGCTCTACCCACACACCCACCCCGCGCTCCCTTCGCACCTCAGCAACGGAAACCCAAGTCTCCTGCGCACTTGCCGCGCGATCTATAACGAGGCGGCTCCCCTGCTGTACGAGACTGTCACCTTCGATGCGGATGATCTGGGGACTTTGATTGCGTTTTTGGGGCAGGTTAGTCCGGGGTGTTTGAGGGTCGTCAGGGGGGTGAGGGTGCAGGTTGTGCCTTTGGGGGGATTGTTTGGTTCTGATGCCACTGGCAGCGGAGGTGGTAGTGGGAATGGTAGTGGGAATGGCAACGGTGGAAGTGGGAATGGGATTGGTGACGCCGGTCCAACGACAAACAAAAGCTACAATATCCACACCCACACACACTCCCCCCACCTCTGGCGCACCCTCTGGCACTTCATCGCGACCCGGCTTCTGAACCTCGATGACCTGTCCCTCTGCATCGACCTCGGGCGGTTCATTGGGACGGCGCAGGGGGGTGTTGTTGGAGGTTTTAGGATTCCGCTGGAAGAGACGGCGGAGTGGGTGGCGCCGCTGCTCAGGGTGCGGGGTTTGCGGCGGTTTGAGCTCGGGGTTACGGCGCGGTGTGATGCCGGGGTGCGGGCGGTGGTGGAGGGGGAGTTAGGGATTGACAGGCTTGTGAGGTTGCGGGAGGGGATTCGGGGGGTTGTTTGTTCGTCTAGGGGGTTGGTCTGTTTGGAGAGGGATATGGATGATGATGGGGAGGAAGCTCAGACAGAGGGGTGGACGCGGAGGTTGGCTATTTGCTCTGCTTGAGGTGATAGGTTGGTCTGGGTGATTACAGTACAGCTAAATAGAGGGATAGATAGACAGACGGTGATAGACCAGTTTAAGTGAGTTAGATACCCTGCAAATATCATGCCAGTCGAGACAGTAGATCAATCACATGCATAGCTACAATCTCACACAGACCGAAATTCAAACGCCATTCATCTATAACAATTTGACCTTTGTACACAAGCATATTAAACCCTTCCCTTCCAGCCATCCCAAACATGATAAGTAAAGATAAGACAAACCAAGTCAACCAAGAGTCCCAAGCTACCACCCGGAACATTAGAAATGATACACCCTCCCCAGGCAAATGTACACACTTGACTACCCAAGCCCCATTCCAAGACTGGTGCATGCCCATTTCCTTTCGCTTGAGACATCGCGGAAAGAAAGTCATTACTCTTCAGAACCACATGGGAGCAATCAAAGAAGGAAGAAATTTTGATGTCCAATTTCAAAGTTAGGCTCATACCCAAACCGGTCTTTTTGCTAACCTTACATTATGGAGGGTGGTGTGAGAGTCTGGACGAGAAAGACATGAACCGAAGGTAGGGTAAATTAGGGGAGGGAAGGGGAAACAAAAGAATTGAGAGAGGGAAAAATGGGTCATGAAGAAAGAAAGAGAAACCGCTCAAGCCCGGGCGTCAGCTGCATGTTGTTGTTCATACTCATGTTCTTGTTGAAGCTGTTGTCCGCTGCTGCGCTCTGCTTCTGATTCATGGTCTTCCTCGCTTGTGGGAGAGGGCGCCCGGCTGCCCACTAGGGACTGGCGGCTACGCATCTGGATCATCAGAGTTAGTTGCGCGCATTTAGATTGTATCCTTGCAGAAAACTCACCCATGATCGAACACCACCAATCAGACCCAGACTGTACCCAGTCGCAAAGTAATCAGGCTCATTCCGGCCGGTGCCCATCGGGCTCTCCGGGCGACCGAGAGCCTCAACCCGCGAGACGTGCGACTTGTTGCCGAGCACAGGACTGGTCAGGCCACTGCGCGAACCACCCAAATCCACGCTGTTTCGGGTGCTGGGCGCCGGGCTGCCGGGACGGCTGTTCTGCCAGAACTGACGCAGCTCACGACCCAATTCTTGGCCGGTGGTGGTCCAGTTGGTCCGGATGTTGTCGCGCAGCTCGGCCACATGGCGTTTAATCTCCAGCTCGTTCTTCTTGATCCAGGACACGTTCAACTCCTGACGCGAGGCACCGCGCTTGAATTGTCGGGAAATGTACCGGTCGTAGTCGCGGACAATTCTGGGCGAGGTCAGCCTGAGACTCCTTTTTTGTTTTCCAGACTCCAAGCCTACCTAGTAATGATTCCCGTGGTGCTGACACCTTCCGTGCGCTGCGTGACGAGGAATTTCCCTTGTCGCTTGATCGGGGCGTAGATGTCGTCTCCCTCATCCGCACCGTACGGCAGATCGTCATGTGCCACATAATCGATCTGGTGCTCATCGAGGAACTCGGTGGTCAGGATCCAGGGACAATCGGGAACCACTTCATCCACCCATTTACAGTGTCGCACGGATTCTGCACGCTCTGCCCCACTCAAGACCGTCAAGCCCTTGCGCTTATGTGTTTCCTCATCACCTGTCACACCCACAATAAGATATACATCGGGGAAAGCCTTCTTCGCCTGCTCCAATTGCCGCATGTGACTGTTCACCAAACCAATTAGCCCCTGGCTGTTCCAATGGCAGGATTTGAGAAAGAGAGAAAAGGGCATACCCCAAGTGAAACAAATCGAACACTCCATCCGCATACACCCGCACCGGCCGACCTACCGGAGGCGGATTGGTGTGATAACCGACGGGATCCTGTATTCCACCGCGCTCCGGCGGCTTCAACAAGTGCTCCGGGGGCGTCGTCGTGTCGACCTGCAGGCCTGGTCGGCCGCTCTGGTTCTCGATGTCGCTGCTGGCCACGGTGGTCTCAGACGGCTCGCCCGGATCCTCCTTGTTTAGCGCTCCGGTCGCCGCATTGCCGTTGGATAGGTGGCCGTGGTTGTGGTCGCTGACGGAAGCCTTCCGGGCCCGCTTTGAGGGGGGCACAGCGCCGGTCGATGTTACGTCCAGAGACGGTTGTTTCTTGTGCTTGCTCGGACTGGGCAACGGGATGGCTGGGCCCGTGGAGTCGTCGCCCTCCTCGCCGGACGCGTCGCGGGAAGAAGGTTGCAGGAGATCGGCAGGCGCAGGGACAGCAGCAGAGAGATGTTGCGAGCCGCTGCGCTTGCGTTTGCCGGACGGAGGAGAGGACATGGTGGCTGACCGAGGGAGCACAGCTCTACTTCTGTCGAGGAAGAATTAGGGGAGAGGAGTGGGGGAGGAAAGAAGAAAAAGAAGAGGGGATGGGGGAGGGAAGGAGAGTGAGAGGAAGGAAAGGAGAGGAATACGGACGGAGAAGAGGGTCCGAGAGGAATGGAGGAAGATGGAAGCAAAAGGGGAGAGAGAAGAGGTGAGACAAGAAGAGAGAGGATGACGAGCGAGAGTGGAAGTGGAAGTGAGCAGAAGCCGGGCGGGAGGTCCCGGTGGAGGTGCAAAACACGGGCTCAACTAAACAAACTTTCCTCTTTTTAACGGAGCTTTGATTAACCCGAACGGGAGAGAAGACAGGACCCTGAATCGACTCCGAGGGGAAAATGCAGGAATTGAAACTCAGGGGAGAGAGAACTGCCAGCTGCAGTGGATAGATAGATAGAAAAAGAACGAGCGCGAAAGAATCAAAACTCTGCGGGAGCGCATCGGCAGAAATGCCAGGCAGGGATCCCAGGCAGAATCCGGTTAGTATGGTGTACTGTACTACATGCAGTCTATTAAGTGATGCCACCGCCTCCTCTCCTCTCCCCCCCCCAAAAGGGTCCATCCTTTGCCCCAACAATTCCTTAGCTGTCCGAGTAACTAGTTAACTAACTAACTAGTAAGTACTCCAGGCTCCAGCTCGTAAGTAGTTTCCCTCCTAGTTAACATCCACAACAACTAATCATCCTTCCAACGTTCATTCTTCATCCTTCTGTTTCAATAATGAGCCATTGGTTCAATATCTCCGGTCCAGAGTGGGGGCTCTTACCATGTCCCAGTCAATTTATAACAACCTCATCTCCAAGAACTCCAATCTAAGTATCCCCAATATGCACTAGCTGTAATAGGTAAAGCCCAGTCGCTTATACTTCCTTTCTCCTGAGGTAAACTGTATTGCATGCTACTCGTAGTAGTTCCAGATAAGAGCTCAAGGCAACTTGCGACCATTGTCGTTGTAGCCTGAGCTGGGCTCGCGCCCGGCATTTCTGGTCTACCAGGTTCTGTGCCCTCACCGCAGCTGGCAGTCAAATGGGCATGGGCTACTATCCAACTGATGCACCAGGACGGAATCAAGCTCAGTCATCACTGACTACGATCTACGCGTCAGACACGAAGGGGAACAGCCAACGGTTTCTATATGCATAGCAAATGAAAAAGGACATCAGGTACATGACCGTATCCATCCCATTCCAGAAACTCCGCTGCTGAAGGAAGCTGTCGAGTCCATGTGCCAGGCTATCGCGTACAAGTCCCACCGTGATGCGATACAGATCTTCCGCAGACGCCGTTCTCGCAAGATGCGTGCCCATTTCCCTCGGGGGCAGTCAACTACAACTGACCTATCTTCCCGGTTTACACGCCGGCTACGCCCTCCGGTGGATCCGGGACAGAAGGACCGTGCTGCTGCTGCTGCCGCTCGCGCCGACGAGAAAAGAGGAGGTAGTATAGAAGGAGAGCGAATAGGAGAGGGACCGAAACAAGGCGTAGTAGAAATATCAAGGTTCATCAACACTGGGCGTTTTGTGCGGTATCTTGGGTGTCAAGGCATGAAACAGACGTGATCTCGTGAGACCTGCCGCTCGCGGCTTCGAATGTGAAATAGAAAAAGAAAAGCTGGAACGAGAACCTCCCCAATCCGATCCTGAAGACTCACCCCGCAAGATATGACAGAGCTGTGTAGGGAGAGCTTGACAGTCGCACTTCTCCGCAAGTTTCATTCCGTCCGCAATCACCAGCCAGTCAATGTCAGGAAGCTGGAATGATGTAGAGTAGGGTGTAAATTTGGAAGAGAGATAACATGGCGCTTCGGACAACATGAAGAGAACAAAACAGAAAGAAAAAAAGAGGCGAAGAAGGGCGACACTGTCAAAGAATCACACGAGGATCAGGAAACCCAAAAGAAAAAGAAGACATCAACAGTGAAAAAATATGCAACAGATCCATCCCATCATAACTACTAATTAGTAGGTTTCTGCGGCGTTCCATGGGCACTGGTGGAAGAGCTCTCCGCGGTAGAAGACGGCGACTGCGAGATGGTGGCAGCTTCATCAGCTTTGGGGGTGCTATCCTTGGATTGTGGCCCGGGGGTTCCTTCACGATCGCCCCGTCCCGCATCGGAAGAGTCCTGGTGCACCTGATTGCCAAGGTCCCGATCCTCCTCAGTGTGGTCAAACAGCTCGTCGTCATTTTGCTCCGGAATCAACTCTGTGCCGTCCCCCAGGAGAATAATGCGGCCCGAGCGGACACTGAAGCCACGGGAACGATCGTTTTCCACGTCATACTCATCTGGGTTCTCCTCGAACTGATTACGGATGCCAGGGCCGCGGAACTCAGCTGCACCCCCGGGTCAGTCAGTAGGAGTTGGGATTGGAGGCCTCGGGTTCCTCGAGAGACTTGCCGTACTCGGGCGGAGCGCAAGGGCCGTCGCCGTTCGCCACGCGCTCAGCGATCTGGTTGTACCACTCCTCTTTGGTCCTACCGTTCAGGAGTCCAATGATGATCATGGTCATGTTGTCGCATCCAACGCCGCCGGTTTCGCTGTTGGAAGCCAGGCAGTTGTCCATCATGTTCTCACAGATGCGGTGGAGGTCCTGCTTAGCGGCAATACCGCGACGAACGAATTCGACCACGGCCTGCGAGGTTTGGCAATCCCAGATACCTAGTTACACATCAGCACTCGTTAGCCAAAGCTAACTGAACACGCGAAAAGAGACACACCGTCGCAAGCAATAACGAGGAACTCGTCGTCGTCGGCAAGGTCGTGGACGGTGACATCCGGGTAAGCGGTCACGATTTGCTGTTCGGGCGACAGCTCGGGGCTCTTCTTAAATTCGAAATCTCCAATGGCACGGGACAGGGCCAAGTTGCCGTTGACACGGCCAAAGTCGACAAAGCCGCCTGCAGCGCTGATACGGGCTTTCTCGCCTATTTTTGATATTTCAGTATGGCCAATTCTATCCCAAGCAACGCAGTCTCAAGCTACTGACCTTCGTTCTGAGGCTTGTGATCAAAGGATAGGGGCTTAGCGCGGCCCTTCACACCGAGCACGGAGCGGGAGTCACCAGCATTGGCCTATGCACAATCAACAATCAATCCGATGATCAGCTTCCGCGTCTCCGACAGGATGATTGATATACATACCACCCAGATCTTGTGCTTGGAGATAACGCTAACGGCCGCAGTGCAGCCAGACACTTCTTCCTCGTATTTAGGATCTAGCCGAGTCAGTCCGCCGTCGGTTCGAATAGGGGAAAGAGAGTCGTTCGACTCTCGGACCAAGTGCTCACGAACCTTCCAAGATAGCGCGGTCGGTAGCAAGGAAACCGTCCTTCAAAGCTTGCTCGATATCGCCCTTGGCGAAAGCATCCTGCTTTGCGACAATCTTGTGGACATTCTCTCCGGCGAATAAAGCTACTTTGTCACCACCGTGCCCGTCGTATACACCAAAGAACGCGAGACGTTTATCGGGATCGGTAGATTCGTTCTGCTCCGAGAACTTGGCCTGGAGGTCTAGCACGGCCGCATGGGCATCCTCCATGCTGATCCGCCAGCCCTGCATGGCCGAGACACCGTATATACAACACTCATCCTGGCCTTCAGCCGAGGTCTGGACAATGCTCGATCAGATTAGCGGGGCTTACGAAGAAGGAACGCGAAGAGAAGGCAAAAGTGACAGGTCACCCGCTCGGATGCCGCCTGCAGGAATTTTCATCATCCTGTGGAGGGACCCCGCAGACCTGGGAAGATCACCACGCTGCAGCCCCTCCGACCACCAAAAGAAGTGATCACACGGAGTTGGCTGTGACCCAAGGTAGTGGTAGAGGAGTCGGTTGAGTAACTCATAAATATTGGGAGAGGATGGGAGAGAAAATGGTTGCGCGATGTGGTAGGGGAGAGTGGTTATAGCAATTGCGTAAGGCCCGGTTGCAGTGTGGGGGGACGAAAGGCAAAAGCATTGCTTCAGTTCACGTACCTTATCGACCACGGGCTCGGACAAGGTCTGACCCATGATATTTGAGGGGAATTTGTGTTTAAGAGGAATGCGCGAAACGAAGTATTGTGTTCACAAGGTAGGAGGGGGAGGGGAGAAAGTCGAGAGGTCAAACAGGAAGGGAAAAGTTTAACACACACGGAGGGTATCTGAGGGGGAAATGAGAAGAGCCACTGAACGAGATCAGGTGGAAAGAGGGACTAGACTAGAGCGGGAGTAGAGGGAGAGGGAGATTGGGTGAGCGAGAGCGAGAGAGCAAAGGGAGGGAGGAAGAGAGGGAGAGGGAGGGTAAGGGCAGAATGACTATTAGGGGAGGCGGCGTGACGGAACACTTCTCAGCAGAAAGACATGAGTCGGTAGCTGCCTGCAAAAATTAGGTAGCGATGGTGGTGTAAAGTAGGAGTAAGAAGAGTTACTTAGTAGGTAGTTAGCCTGGGGCAGCAGTGAGCAATCATCCTAAAAAGGACAATACCGGGGAGTGCCAGTGATTGCAGTGAGCAATGAGTGGGGAACCGATTCAACGATGACGATACTCTGTCCACCTAACCAGTGGAAGATTGGCTGACCTTTCTTCCCCTCCCCGATCCTGTCCAAGATCTGTTACTACTGTGTTCAATTACCACGGCTGACGAGTACCACGCGGAATGCAATGGAATTATGACAGCAGTGGCAGAAAAGGGGCGAAGATGAAGGAATTTTAGGATCAATCACAGTCCAGTCGAAAGGCTAAGTGAGGGGGTGGGTGGTGAATGGTGTCACAGGTTAGGGATGAGGTTTTCGGCATTAAAATCTTCGAATCACAAGGGCATCAGGAGCAGTCCTAGCAGCTGCAGTGCAGGCCAGGCAGATCGACAGGCAAACCCACAGAAGTCTCGAATCTCCTTTCACGACATCATAAGTTCGCCAGGCTCTCTACATCCAATACTACTTCGTATCTACTTACTTCTAGGTCATTAAGGTACAGTACTATTGTTGGCTGCTTTGGGTGGACCGCCTGCCTGTCGCGTGCCTCCCACCCCAGGCAGTGCCGAAAACAGTACAATTCGAACCGCTGTCGGCCGACTCAAAGAAAAACATCTTCACTGAATCACAGACGAGCTAGCAGATCTCCTGCACGCCCTCTTCTCGCAATGCCGCAATTCGTGCATACACCAAGCATTGAACTAGAGTTTGTGCCTGCTATCCCAAGCAAGGGACTTTCAACCACCTGGCTGACTGGCCTGCACGGGCAACATGAGATCGCTAGCAAGCCTGCTTCAACCGGTAACTCCCTTAGTATATTCACACGAACCAGGATTTCGTATCCGAAGCGTTGCTCAGAATTCGCGACAAGTATTTCAATGCCCTTCATCACCTCGTATATTGGCGGATGTCAAAAGGACGAACCGAGCTTGATCCATCGACCCCCATACCTTGCTTGAGTAGTTGCTACTTATCCCAAACGAGTAGTAGGTGGTAAAACTAATGCCACTTGTCGCAAGGACTCTTGTCATACCTTGCTCAACAACTGTACCTGGAGTGAAAGCGCACAAGGCAACCAACGTCTGCAACTTAGCCTGGAGATGAAGCCAGGAGTCCCGATTGGCAGCGCTCATTCGAGTTCAATTCGTACTGGTGAGCTAAGCAATTATTTACCGGCTATCATTGTAGACATCCCCCGAGTTAGTCTCCATAGCACAATACTGGAAGGTCTCAATCTGCATGGATCGCTCTTGCAGTTTGGGGTGACGATGGTGACCGCCTGGGGGAGATCATGTGGTGAACCCGGTGTCTTCGCTATCTTGCACATATAATGAATTCCCTTCCATCACCACCCCTGAAGGTTCCATGACGTGCTGCAACATGGCCATCTGTTATCGTTGAGGCAATGTCTGCCCTGGACATATTCCCGCTCTGAGAAGAACAGCAAGAGCGGTCCAGCCACCATGGAGCCCCCTGCCTCGGCCAGTGCGAGCGTTGTGTTGAAGAGCCCGACATGAGTTTCTGCCACTAAAGCGCTTCCAACGCTCCGCAATGTCGTGTAAAACCCCCACCCAAGAGCCGAGAAAGATAACCCTATACCGAAAAGAGCCGGATGAGCCGCGACTGACATGACACCGAAGCCTGCTATCAGTACACAGATACTGGACTGTGTGATTCGGAGATCTCTTCGTATCGGGGAGAGGTAGTTTCCAAGGACCTTGGAAATGAGAGGTAATATGACAAGAAAGGCGACAAGGTTGACAACACCTTTCAGGCTGATGAGGAATGTAGCCTGTGGATTCCTTCTGTCAGTGGATCTGAATGTATCGCTTTACACTAGCAAGAGCATACCTCGGCCACACTCCACATGAAACGCTTGGAAGCATATTGGAGCACAAACTGAAGCGCCTGGCTACCAATGCTCGACATCAAGAAAGCGAAGAAGATAGCCAAGGTATTGGCACTGGAAAGATTATGATTACCTTTTATCCACAAGAAAGACATCTGCAATGACGATCCAGGCAACGGAACTAGCAATCTGGCTACCACCCCCAAACATCTGGAACAACGGCGTAAACCACACTGCTTCAAGTGGGATGCTTGCATGGTACCAACCTGAGATGCACATCAGCATATACTCATTGTTTGAACTTCGAAGATGCTCACAGATGAGGCGGACGGCGCATTCCTGCATGATATAACTCGCAACGCTGAGAATCAAGACTGGTTTACGTCCGACCTGATCCGCCATCAGGCCAAATGGGATGGCCAGGATCCTTCCGGGGAGCTGACTGAAGGTTTCCTTCCAACCTAATAGTAGAGCCAGTTCACCTTGCACGTCAGAGGACTTGCAGAGAGACTTGGCTGTTTCATCGAGGGCACTGGCAAAGAGTTGGGGATGCATGCGCTAGCATATGACGTTCTCGAATATCTGCAGCTGCGGCGCAACAGAAAGAAATTCGCCAAAGTCCAAAGTGACGATGATGAGACACACAAATAGAAGTATCCATTTAGACCTTGTGGGCGTGCTCTTAGGAACATGAGAGCACACATACGCACACTGCATACTACATCGAGGGAGGAGCAAGGAAGAGATAGTCGAATTCCACCAAGCGCAACCAGAAAGGTGCTATTGCGAGCTATTTAGCCGCATTGCAAAGCAATGCGCTAGGCGAGATGAGTCCCCACTTTGATATAGGTCAAGTGTCTTATCTGCGTCCAGAAAAGTCAGCGGAGACAACAATCAACCTCCGGAGTGATGGATTGATTATGCGGGTTACATTCAGGATCAATGGTGCGAGCCTATAGGTCCATCCATGCACCTGAAACCTTACGCGCTACTAAGCTCCAGCCCATTCCCGCACGTCGTCCCGTATATTGACTTGGCCCGATACATGGTTGCCTGCTGCTTCGTTGAAATTGTCATTGGATTCACAGAATTCATATTATTTTGATTAGGGTAAACAGGCACAAAGGAGGGCATCAGAATGAACATGGTACAAAATATGGACGGTGGATATCATGCTCGCCGAAGACTTGTCTAAAACAAAACCCACAAACAAAATGCAAAAGACGACATGAAAAACAATTGGGTATGTATAGATTCACCTCAGTCATACAAAAGCGATGTCACTTCTTACACTCCCCGTCCGCTCCCTTTGGATTTCCCTCTGCTCATTCCAGTCCCGGTCCGCCGATCGGATCAAGCTCACCCGACGCGATCGAATCTCGTATGGCATGGAAGATAAAGAAGGGCTCTTGCGGAATGGTGGCAAGGGAGGAGGGTCCGTACTAGGGGCCTCGCCCGGCGCGTTCGACGCGACCTGAAACCATGTTCGACCATTTCTATGGGGTCGACGCTCATTGTTCTGTGGATCAGTCGGTCCGGGGTACGCATTGTTGCCGGCGTCGCCGCGTTGAGCACTGGTTAAGCTTAACTCGCTGTAAAAGCGGGGTAGCGGAGCAATCGCCTCGGAATAGTTCTGGGCGAGACTCGATTGACTGGGTTGCTTATCCATGGGTCCCGACAACGGCAAATCCGAGGATTCTTCCGACAGCGAATGGAGGTACGCCGACTGGCGGTGGTCGTCGGTATAGATGGAGGCGGACATCGCAGTCGACCAGGGGCGGTCAGACTGCCGGTAGTCATCGACATACTGGGAACTGGCGATCGTGTCCGCGCGACTGACTGTACTGCGCGCCCGATGGAGAGCGCGGCCGCCGGATGAGCCACGCCGACCGAACTGGCCCGCAAACAAAGGATTGGAGGAGTTTCGGCTCTTCGCGCGACTTTGAACGAAGGCCTCCAGCGAGTCCGTATCGGAAATGGTCAGAGTGTCTGGCTCGACTGCGCGGAGGCTCACCCGCTTGGGATATTCCGTGCTTTCGTGGGCTCGGAGGGGCGGGCGAGGGAACAATGGCGCTAGGTTGCCAACGTCGCTCTCGTCGCTCTGGAATGAGGCTTGGGTGTTCTGCCAGGAGACACGGACGACTCCATGTCCCGGAGGCCCGAAGCCACCGGCCCCATGGCCAGCACCACTGAGTCTGACAGGTAGCCCTGAAGCAACTGTGGAGATGCCGCTGGAGCGCTTCGAATACCTTTTTGAACGCGATACTGTCGAGTTACGCTTAAGTGATTTTCTGGGCTGGATCGGTCGCAGTGGTTCTCGCTTCTTGGAAGTAGTCGTGGTGCGCCTGCGCACAGGGGGACTGCTCTGGAACGACAACCTTTTTGGCTGTGGCGGTGCATCGGCGACCGGTTTCGGCTCTTCCGGTTCTGTCTTTGCCAGTGGTCCGAAGTCCCAGTCCAGTGTTGAGTGGGGGTAGGCGTTCTCCTTGTCATCCGTATAGATAGTCGCGTCCGTTTCGGCCAGGGGCTTCGTGTGCCAGAAGATCTCGAGCTTCGGGGGTTCCGACGATGGCGACGGACTTCTCACCATCCTTGGAGGCTTGCCTGGGGTAGTCTGTTCAAAAGGTTGGCAGTGTGGGTACATGTCCGAATCGGGATCGGGGCCTGGAGACATCGCCTTCTGGCCTGCATGGCCTTCCTCCGGCCCTGGAGTCGCGCCTTTGCGCTTGTGACGCCAACAGAAGAACAAAAGTACTAGGGAGCTCAGAATGATCAGCGGAACAATGACCGAGATAGCGATGATACCGGCCTTCCTGCCGCTAATGCCACCGCTACTGTGGCTCTGGTCTGCATTGACGGTAGCAGCGGCGTCCTCGTCGGACTTTTTCTTCGACACTGCGTTGATGGTGAACTGCCGGCTATCCTCCGCAGTCTCCTCGCGTGCTGTCAGATTGACGTTGAAAACCCCGGGGCTGATATCGGAAGGTACCTGCCCGTATAATGTCTTGTTGTCGCGGTTATAATGAAGCCAGGGAAGCTGATCACCCATCTCAACATCCAGTTGAACCGAATCGTTGGTCAGAATCGAGCTGTTGAAGGTGAACATGAAGAACTGCCCGATGACAGCGTCGCATTCTTCAATTCCATCGCGAAAGAACTGAGAGAATTGCAGGCTGACGAGTAGTGTCGCCACGTCTTGGAACTTATCAGTCACGGTGATGGTGACATTCTGGTCTGCTGCGTCTGCTGGAGGGGTTCCGCTCAGGGAGATCGAATCCTTATCCAATGACAGCCATTCCGGAGAGTCGTCACGGATGCTTGTCAAGTCAGTTCCTGTCGCTCCGTGGCCATCCAGAGTCAGATCATCGACAAATTTAGGACTCTCAAAGTGTTTGCCTTTGGTGACAAAGAGGGTCTGTGCACTTCGGTTGAAAGACAAGATATGTGGGCTAACGGTCATCGCAAATGTCACGGTAGCGGCGCTGAATCCGGATACGTCTGAAGCGATCAGATTGAAGCTGAAGGTCTGAGGTCCGATGTCTGGGGTAGATCCGGAGAATCGCAAAGCGGCCTGGTCGAATGAGACCCACGATGGCAACGGAGCGTTATCAGGAGAAGTGCCATAATAGACGGTCGAGGGGCGCGTGTTGGTGAACGTGTCATGATCGAATGATAAGGAGAACGAGTCGCCAGAGTGTATGATAAGCGTGTCTGGAGCCGACGTCGCACCGATAGCTTCGAGTTGTGGCAGCAGTGGCTTCCCGAGCTTAGGACCGTCGTCGGTCGTGACAATTAGATTGACCTCCATATTAACAGATCCCGTCTCATCGGACGCCACCAGGTCGAACTTCGGCGATCCAATGTCCCCTTTCTGAGGCGTTCCAGATATCGTACGGTGCTTGCCATCTAGCTCGAGCCATGACGGGGCATTGGAAAGCGTGTATTGCGTGTTCGGCCCGCTGCCAGCAAACGTGCCCTGAGAGAAAACAAATTCAAATGGTTCTGAGACTCGGGCTACCGGAGGCAGCTGTGCGTTCACAGGATAGCTCGGTGCCAGACCTGCATTTACCGTCCCCAGGATGCTGAGGAGACCCAACGCGATGAGCGCCATTTCTCCAGAGCTGTGAGAACGGTCGGGACGGATGTCTTCAGCTTCGTATGCGCGAGAGGCGGGCTCGTATATTCGCGCTAAGATAGCATCTGACGACGACGACAACCTAAGGAAGAAGCGACAGTGAGAC
Source organism: Aspergillus homomorphus CBS 101889 (assembly GCF_003184865.1). Lineage (NCBI taxonomy): Eukaryota > Fungi > Ascomycota > Eurotiomycetes > Eurotiales > Aspergillaceae > Aspergillus > Aspergillus homomorphus. Next base: position 223,178 of record NW_020291925.1, on the reverse strand, counting down.
GTTGAGAGTTGAGTTGTTGAGAGCGAGGAACAGAGGAATTGTTCTGCCCTTAGGGCAGAGAATCTAGCTTCCTCCAGGGCATTCGCGCCCAAGGGCCCAACGGGCACAGGAGAGGCGCGAAGCTTGCATCCCCTTCAAAAAGAGCCATGCCTGGATATGTTTGACGTCACTTGAGTATGGGAATGGTTAGAGATTGATGGTTCACGGCGCGTTAATGCTCACGTTGTGAAATGTAGGCTCTACCCCCCCTCCTGCAAGGGATGGCGACGGAAGGCCAAGGAGCGAATCACCCTCCAACCACCATCGGAACCGTCAGCACCCTGACTCGGAGAATTGGAGGTATTTGACAGATGGCCAGAGGGAAATCGACGCTTTTCCTCTTTGGTTCTGAAGCGACAGGTTTATCGAGGGGCACAGAAGATGTCGCAGGAGTGACAGGGGCCAGCAACAATTCAAGGTCCTCAAGGGCCCATTCGACTACAGATCCAGGACCATCCTAATGCCAGTCCGGCCAGGTCCATAGTAATCGGGAATCTCTTCCCGCTCTTGATAGCCACTGCGGACATACAAAGCTCTAGCGGGAGCCCTGTCCTTGTCCACCCATAGCTGGATATACTGACAACCCTCCTTTTGCAGACGAGTTCGGACATAGTCCATTAGTTGGACCCCTACTCCCTGACGGCGATAAGACTCCGCTACGCAGACCTTATGGAGCAGCGCAAGGCCCTTCTGGCGAACGTAGACCGCATAGGCTAGAACAACAGGCGGGCTTGCGCTTGAAGTTTGCGCTGTCGTCGCATACAGAACCCTCGTGTTGGGCTTCTTGCGCCAGAGTTCCTCCCCAAAGCTCATGCCCTCATTGGCAGGGAAACTTTTCTTCTCGACACGTGCAATCTGAGCAAGAATCTCGCGGGCTTGACTCCGGTCCAGAGAATGGATGTCTGAGAGGTTCAGATCGGTCCACATTCTTGGGAGCGGGCGTACATTCAGGGCTGGTTTTGAAAAGTCAAGGGAAGCAAAGAGATCCCGAAAGTGACAGGGCAAGCCGAAGGAGGGCGGGCTGAAAATGAAGGGAAGTAGTAAGGAGGTTGGTTTGTGAAGGGTAAAATTCAAAGGGGGGGCGGTCTTCAAAATGAGGCTCCGAGAGAGAGGAGGAGGATGTTTTGGTGAAGAACTTGTCGTCTCTCCTACCGGTGTGCCTGTTCGTTATCCAACTTGACATCTGTCTGGCTTTTGCTTGCACAGTTGGTGTCTAATGCATTGTAAAGCTGGATGGTAATCTACCGCCCTGAAATCGCGTAACATATCGTAGTTTTACTTACACAGTACCGTACGGCGATTCCTTCCCGCGAAAGCAAAAGATCGGCTTGATTGATCCCTTGAGAAAGAGTTATCTACATACAAACAATCCATCTACTCGATAAGAAACTACCAAAGATCCCTAGCACGAACATTCCCCATCGCGTTTCACCTATCGTTCCCCTACCCTTAGGTTAGGTTAAGGATTCAAATACCCAGACAGAAACCCTGACAAAAAAAAAACCGATCATGCCTCCGTCCCAAGCCGACGACAAACGCCAAGCAGCCCGCGAAGTCATCGACATTCTTCACGAGATTTCCACCCTCCTGGTAAGTGAGAGTATCTTCATTTTCATTCTTTTCTATGGCAGACGGCAGCACCACCACCTGTGAATTTGCAATTGCACTCGTGTCGGCTGGCTAGGTCACGGTGTTATGCGTCTAGCTAGGCCATGCATATATCATTGCTGTGGACGGTATATCTTATTGATTGATTGATTGATTGATTGATTAACATCTTTATAGAACACCAATCTGGATCGAACGGAACTCTCGCTTTGTGTCTCGCTGATTGAGAATGGGGTTAATCCTGAGGCTTTGGCTGTATGTTTTCCTTCTTCTTTCTGCTTCTTTTTTGTCTGTCTGGATTGGTGGTAGGATGAGACTGCTATAGCGAAGGTTACTTACTGACTCATGGTTTGTATCAGGCTGTGATTAAGGATTTGCGGAAGGAGACTGCCGGTGGTGCTGGCGCGATGGGTTTGGGGGAGCAGCAGCAGCAGCAGCATGAATGAGTGATTGCCAACCGAAAGGGATGGGGGCGCGTGCGAGGGCTTCCGGGGTGGTTTTCGGCCTTGTCTACTGATTGTTGGACTTGTGTGGCTAGTGCTGTGTTTGAGTTTTAGTTCTTCGAGATACCCGTCAATTGTATTCATTTGTTAAATACTTGTGTGTTGAGTTAAGGGGTGGGTATGGTGGTGATGGTGTGCTTTGGTTATGGAAACTGGGTATCTACAAACATCTGGGGGAGGCTGCTTGATAGTATTGTAATGCGAAGCTAACGCTTAAATGCCAATAGATCGGCTCGTAATTCAAATTTAAAATTCGTTTGGATCGCAGTCTCTGGTATCATGATTTCTGGCCGGAAGGACAAATGACACGGTTCTCTTGCTGTAGAAATCATATCACAGTGTACAACCACATAGGCCCGCGGAAACTATTCGGAAGGTAAATGAAAGAGAGCACCCCTATCCCCCGCTACGACTTGCTGGCACCGCCTGTGCTGTCCTTTGATGCCGCGTCGGGCACGGTCTCGACTGTCGCAGCCTTAGAAGGACCCTCCGTGGTAGGTTCCTTCGCTTTCGTGGTGGTGTCTTTCTCGTCTTCGCTATCGCCTAGACTGAATGGATCGTGTTCTCCCACTGGGGAGGGCTCCACGGTGGACAAGGGCTGCCATTTACTGGATTTGCCCGTCGCGGGCGAGGCCCGTCTGATCGGCTCGGACGCATCGTATAGGTTATCGATCTCCGTAGGTGGTCCGTCCTGGAAGGCAACCTTGCGTCTGTCGGGGGAGGGCGAGGAGGTTTTGTACAGGTTAGGGTTGGCGAGCGGGCGGGGAGGACGCGCGGGAGGAGCTGGGAGATGCGTCAGTGACTCTGATCGTCGAGGAACATTTTGCGACAGCCCTACCTTCTGAGTCCCTCAGTTCAAGAGCGGAGAAGTCGTCGCTCAAGACGCGATGGTCCGCATCGTACCGCTCACGGTCTCCACTGCGACGACCCATGTCGCCGCTCCGACGCGGACGGCCGAAGGGATCTTCGCGCTGAGTCTGGGCTGCCGCCGGGCCACTGTCTTCGGGCTCCTCTCCATCAAGCTTCTTCTTCAGGTTGGCCACCCACGAGTTCACCTTTGACTGAGTGTCCAGGAAGCCCTTGCGAATATTCTCACGAATGACGGGCAAGTCGTCTGCGCGGCAGTCATCACTGGTTAGCATCGAGGAACGAGCATGCATCGGTAGGGCGCAACTGACCATCGAAGAAACTGTATTCCTTCTCTTCCGCCTCCTCGTTCCCGCCTCGTCGCCGGTACGCATGTTCGTCCTCATACCGGGGTTGCGGTGCCGCGCGGCGGTTGTAGTGTTCGGCAAGCTGGCGGGCGTACATCTCATCTTGCTCGAGCTGTCTCTGGGCGGCCGACGGACGGGGTGGCTTCGGTGGGGGTGCGTCTTGTTCCGCGGCATTGGGATCGGTCATCCCTAAGAATCAGGTGTTAGTTGGAACAAAGGTAACACTCGTGGCCGGCCAGCACGAACCCAAAAGGGCATGGAAAGCCCGTTCTACATCCCAGTTGCTTGCTACCAGCACTGCTCTCACCACTCCGATGTCGATCGAGGGGAAAGCTTCTTTGAGAGTGGTCTCGGCCTGCTGTCGGGGGCTGACGGGGCGCGGGGGCTTTGGCGGGGCAGCTTCCGCGGCGCGCGGCTGGGCTGGGGGAGCTGAGGGGAAGGTCGAGATGACGCCAGTCTCCTGGGCTTCATCATCGAAATCCAGCGGACGCGCCGTGGTTGGCGACTCCGGTTTGGGGCTGGCTGGCCCTGCGGAGAGTCTGTTGGCTGTCTGGGTTGCCGCTTGAGTTAGTAGCCATTGGTTATAAGGGAGCGGGGGATCTAGAACCTACATTCTTGTCTTCCTCGGACATTATGGACGGTGATGCTGAGGTGTGTCGGGGAGCTAATATGCGCGTAGAAGTATCTGTAGGCTCACAGCCTGAAAATAGATTGAGCTTCGCGGTTTCTGGATTTTATTTTAATGCGCAAAGGAGGAATTCGCCCAACAGGCAGAAAGTAACAGTGGATTGGATGCCCTCGAAACTCCGCCCCCTTTCCGACGGTTCCTGGTGACGTTGCATCACGTGCTGCAGAAATGAGCTGACATAATCACTGGCTGCAATTCCAGTCCAAATGAGCATACATACTTCAAGACGGTTGTTGCAAGGTATACCTTTCGCATTGCGTGAAGCTGTTCACTTACTTGTTGTCTGGCCTGTCTGGACTGCACCCGTGGAGGTGAGAGTCAGTCAAGTAGCCTATACTTCAATCTTGTTGGGCTGTGTTCAATATGTCTCAGTTGGATCGGTCACTTATCGTCAGATCTCATTGTGATTGAAAACTGGGACCATCGGCAAGTAAAACTAGACTAGGCTGATCACCGATCCCTTGGGGCTTCTTCAGCATGGCATCTGAACTCGAACTCGCTTCCGGGTTCATACCTTCCTTGTACAAGCCTGCTGCGCTGCTCCCCATTGCCAGACATAAACAAAGTTTACTCTATCTGGTTGAAACCTATCCAGTCACCATCGTCGTTGGACAGACGGGAAGCGGAAAGACAACCCAGTTGCCTCAATACCTCGAACAAGCGGGGTGGTGCGCAGATGGGAAAGCAATCGCTATCACACAGGTAGATTGTTCTCACCCTTCTTCTATTGCACATGAAACGTTAACAAGAATCATAGCCGCGTCGCGTGGCTGCCACCACTGTGGCAGCTCGAGTTGCCGAGGAAATGCGGTGCAAGCTAGGCGAGGAGGTGGGCTACTCAATCCGCTTCGAGGACCTGACTTCTGCTTCCACTAGGATCAAGTTCCTAACCGATGGGATGCTACTTAGGGAGGCACTCGTCGACCCCTTGCTGTCGCGGTACTCAGTGATCATGGTCGATGAAGCCCACGAGCGCTCTCTCAGCACCGATGTGCTCCTGGGAATCTTAAAAAAGATCATGAAAAAACGCCCTGAGCTGAGAATCATTGTCAGTAGTGCAACGCTACAAGCTGAAGACTTCCTGCGCTTCTTTGCGGGAGAAGAGTTCGACAGTGAGGCAGAGTCTGGCGAGATTGGGGGAAAGGTCGGCAGGATTATCAGCTTAGAGGGGCGCATGTATCCTGTGGATATGCTCTTTCTTGAATCTCCAGCAGAAGACTATGTGGAACGGGCGGTCAAAACTGTTTTTGACATACATCTTCAAGAAGCGGAGGGTGATGTTCTTGTGTTCTTGACTGGCCGGGAAGAGATCGATACAGCTATACAATTGATCTCGGAACGGGCCGCCACCCTCCATCCCAAAGCGCAGTCGGTGCTTCCTCTCCCGCTATACGCCGGTCTCACGACAGACCAGCAGATGTATGTTTTCGAGCCGGCTCCCGAAAACACTCGCAAAGTCATCGTGTCCACAAACATCGCCGAAGCGTCTGTAACCATCAATGGAATTGTGTATGTGGTTGATTGTGGATTTGCTAAGCTAAGAGCTTACAATCCTACCACGGGAATTGAGACCTTGACAGCGGTGCCGATCTCAAAAGCAGCAGCGGTTCAGCGTGCAGGTCGAGCCGGGCGCACCAAGCCGGGGAAGTGTTTCCGTCTCTACACGCAACAGGCATATGAATCCCTCCCAGAAGCGACTGTCCCGGAGATCCAGCGATCGAACCTGGCGCCGGTGATTATGCAACTGAAAGCCTTGGGAATCGACAATATCGTTCGTTTCGATTTCTTGACGCCTCCTCCAGCTGAACTGGTGATCCGTGCTTTCGAGCTTCTGTATTCCCTGGGAGCGGTTGACGACTATGCCAAACTCACCAAGCCTCAGGGTATGCGGATGGCCGAATTAGCTGTTGACCCTATGATGGCAAAGGTGCTCCTCTCCGCACCGGGCTTCGGCTGTTTGAGCGAAATACTCTCCATCGCTGCCATGGTCAGTCTCCAGGGCACAGTCTGGGTCCAACACGATGGTGATCGAAAAACCTCCGAGAGCATGCGGAGAAAGTTTGCAGTGGAAGAAGGTGATCACCTGACGTATCTTAACGTCTACCAAGCCTTTGTCACCAAGGGCAAGAAAGAATCGAAGTGGTGTCGGGATAATCTTTTGAACTTCCGGTCCATGCAACGAGCCGTGAGTATACGTGCGCAGCTCAAGCGGTACCTGGAGCGCTTCGGAATTCAGGTCGATGAGACCCTTTCTGCCCGTGCGAGACAGGAAGACCCAAGCAAGCTCCCGGAAAAGATTCAGAGGTGTCTCACAACTGGGTACTTTGCACATGCTGCAAAAATGCAACCCGACGGCACATTCCGAACGGTGAGCGGAGGGCTAACGCTGCATGCTCATCCGAGCTCGCTGATGTTTGTGAGTAGAACGCTACATGATTCTAGAGACCATTTTGCTGACTGAATGTATAGAATCGCAAAGCTGAGTGGGTCATTTTCCATGAAATACTGCAGACTGGGGAAAAGACTTTTATTCGAGATATAACGAAGATCGAAAAGGGCTATTTGCTCGAGTATGCACCGAACTATTACCAAGTGCATTAATAGATACCCGTCCAGATTCTTTATTGCAATATCTTCTGTATAGTAGAGAAATCCGATAGTTTGTATTTCTATAATGATATGACCATATAATAAGTCTTATTACTATTCTGGTGAAGACAAACGTCAAAACCGTCCAAGCTTCATAAAGACAAGCTCAGTGTGAGGACAACTACTTAGGTAAAAAACCGTCAGACTTACTAGGTGTGAAGAGATGCCATGGATCTATAGACTGAAGGTGGGAGTGTAATGATTGATACTGTGGAAGCGCCCTGCTGTTTGTAGAAATTGCTAGACATTGACTCGACCGTGAATGCGTGACTTAACCGACGCATCTAAGGTCGCGTAGACCTCGCTGAACACCTTTTTGCTTTCATACTCATCGCAAAGGCTCATCGGAGTCTTCGAACCACTACCTTTCGCTCTAGCTATCTTATCAGCGGATGTCAACATAATCTCTCATTTCCATAGACAATCACCAGGAGAATTCAGCATTGTATTACGAGATGTCCGATCATCATCATCACCACCATGGCCATGGCGGTTGCCACGACGAACATGACCACTCTAACGATATCACCCCCGCCATCCAGTCGCTACTCTATTCCCAGGTCCAGTTCGACTCTATCACAACTCTCAATGGTGCGTATGATATCCGCGCCTACAGAAACGACTGCTTTCGTACGGGATAATTGTTGATTAATGATGCAGAGGCCGCTCCCAAGTCCGGCGCCGCGATCGTCGAGAAGACATGGGCGGAGAGACTCAACGACGAGCCGGAGCTGGAAAGCGATGCCGATGAGCAGCTGTTGATGTACATTCCGTGAGTTCTGCCCTGTGAGATAGCTAGGAGTGAGAGAGAACCGTCGTTCTTCCTGCTACCCCGCCATTGCCCCTCCTCGGGATTGTTGGTGTCGCAATGAGCGAAAGCCAAACTTTTAACACACTGCCATTCACACCAATCCATCTCCCTGCAACAGTCAACTAATACTTGATGCACATAATATAGGTTCACCGGCCAAGTCAAAGTCCACTCCCTCCTCATATACACCGCGCCGACCCCCTCCGCTCCAAAAACCCTGAAACTGTTCAAGAACCGCGATGATCTAGATTTCTCGACTGCGTCCGAGTTATCGCCCACCCAGAAGATCGAGATCCCTCAACCTGTCGCCGGTGCCGACGTTTTCGAAATACCCCTGAACCGTGCGCATTGGAATACCACCACCTCTATCACCTTGTTCTTCGAGGACAACTGGAGCGATGGCGAGGAAGACGTGACTAAGGTGGGTTACATTGGCTTCAAGGGAACTTTTATGGCGCTGAACCGCGAGCCCGTCAACTTCCTCTACGAAGCGGCGGCGAACCCGAACGACCATGTCGCAATCCAGGGCGTCAACGGAGTGGGCAGTAGGATTCTATGAGAACTCTGGGGTTCTTGTAGATTGTGGTGATATGAAACAAAACGGAAGACCCGACGGCTTGACGTTATCATTCTGAACACTTACTACCGTCATGATGTTCCTGTCAGTGCGATTAGTGCAGTGGACCTGTTCTCGTGCTTTCTCTGGTTATGGAGCTGGACTCTACCCTTGCACTGAATGCCAATTCCGAGTTCAGCTATGTAGTTTGTAACATTGACTAGCTTGAGCTATCTAATGATATGATGGAATATAATGACCCATTGACGAAACCTGTAACTCCTGAGAAATGCGATGTATGGATGGAAACGGTAGTGACTGATATCAAGCAAGGATGGCAGTTCGCTCCTCGGCCCTTGCCTTTCTTCCTCCAGCCGATTGCTGCTCTGCCTCCACTTCGCCCGTCTCCTCTCCAACCTCTGGAAGGGACGAGACAGGCGCATTCGGCAAGACGACCGGGCCCTGCGCTTGGCGCTGTAACTCCTCCAGCTCCTCCTCGACCTCGTCCTCGTCTTCCCTGGACAGACGGCCCGCGAGCATCTGACTGATTTCCTACGTGCCACAACCGCCACCTTAGCAAGCACGCAAGATCTCCGAGTCGAGTAAAGAGAAAGACCTACCTCTTGGTATGCGCGGGCCTCCTCGGTCTCGCCCATCAGCTTCTCCACCCCTTCGATGCCGCCCATCTCCTTATTGATAGTCTGCAGCACCTGCGTACCCTGCTGCAGCCCGTAGAGCACGTCCTTCTGCACAAGCGCAAACTCAATCTGGCCCGTGAGCTGCTCCAATTGTTCCAGCTGCTTGTCGGTCTTCTCAAGCAGTGACTCCTGGTACTTCTTGCGGCGCAACGCCAGCAGCGCGCGCTTTCGGTCGTCGCGCGCAAGGCATTCCTTGGCGATGGCGGTCTCCCGGTCCGTGAGCACGGTGATGCGTTTCTGGTACTGACGTAGCTTGTCGCGCTGGTTCTTCAGGTCGAGGATCGCTCTGTGTGCATGTGCAGTTCAACTCGTTTAGCTTAACTATCGGAGCATCCAGCAGCAGCTGGTTCAGACCATCAGGCTTTTCCCCGTAGCGCGCGGGAAAGGATCGTTGAGAGAAGGAGCGTGAGAAATGCAGGTTCTTACCGATCCTGGGCCGAGATTTTGTGAGAGCTATTTGCGTTTCCCATTGTCAGCGCATGTTGTCGTCCTTGTTGAGAGACGTTCTTCCGGAGATAAACCATGCCCCGGAGGGGGTCAGGCGCTGATAACAGACGGGGAGATGACGTGCAACTCGTGTTTTAGTATGGTCATGACGGCGGGCGGTAGGGCAGGTTGTCCAATGGCACTTGAGAGCTTGTGGTACCAGAATTACATGATCGCGATCGAGCGTCCCTCCGCCGGTCAATTGATTCTCCGGCCGTCTAAAATTGTAGAAGATCCCCGGCGACTGATCATGTATCAATCAGTGGCCTGGAGCCTTTTTCTCGCTGGACTTTAGAATTCTACGCACGAGAGCTTCTCGACTCGGTCAGAATGGGTCGCGGGGGCAGGCCAAGCCTGAGACAGGGCCTGGACAAGGATGTGAGCCGATTCAAGCCTCCAATCGCACCCGGCAATCTATACAGTTGCTAATCCCCGTTTCTCGTTTACAGGTCTATCAGATTGTGCGCAAAATTGTTGATGAGCAGGCTGAGAACGGCGCCGTCCGGTTATCGGTCTCTACGATTTATGAAACCATCAAGCGGTCCAATTCGAGTCTGAACCGCAAACCGAAGAGGATCTTAGAGGATAGCATTGAGCGCGTGGTGGAGGTGATCAAAGGTGATGAAGAGGAGGAGGACTCGGTAGAAGGCGACTTTGAAGGACTGGAGGAGCCGGCGGCACCGGTGAGTCTTACGCGTAGACATCGACACACAACCCGGCCAGTATTGACTGGAGTAGGAGTCCAACAGCCTCAACAAAAGCCTAGTCGGCATGTGGAACACCACCAACGCAACGAATTCCCAGAAGCAGAGCGAGACGACAGAGACGGCCGCGCCGGCCGCTAAATCCTCGACGAAGAAACGACACCATGGCGGTGAATCGCACTCCTCTAAGCGTCGCAAGGGTGACGCCGCCGTCGACAGATCCCCGCCTACGCACATCAGTCTTGCGGACTTGGGTGGCCTGGACGATGTGGTCGAGCAACTCGGAGATCTGGTCATCCTCCCCATGACCCGCCCGCAAGTCTACATGTCATCCAACGTGCAACCGCCGCGCGGCGTGCTGCTCCACGGTCCGCCAGGTTGCGGTAAAACCATGATCGCCAATGCGTTCGCGGCCGAGCTGGGCGTCCCCTTCATCTCTATCTCCGCCCCATCAGTCATCTCCGGCATGTCTGGTGAATCCGAGAAGGCTCTGCGCGAGTACTTCGAGGAAGCCAGGCGTATCGCGCCGTGTCTGATCTTCATCGACGAAATCGATGCCATCACACCGAAGCGTGAAAGCGCCCAGCGCGAAATGGAGAAGCGCATCGTGGCCCAGCTCCTGACCTGCATGGACGACCTTGCTCTCGAAAAGACCGACGGCAAGCCGGTCATTGTGCTCGCTGCCACCAACCGCCCAGACAGTTTGGACGCCGCTCTCCGCCGCGGAGGCCGCTTCGACAAGGAAATCAACATGACAGTGCCCTCAGAGCCCGTGCGCGAGCAAATCCTCCGTGCGCTGACCCGCAAGATGCGTCTCGCCGACGACCTCGACCTCAAGCTCCTCGCCAAACGCACGCCGGGCTTCGTTGGCGCCGATCTCAACGACCTGGTAGCCACGGCCGGCTCAACGGCGATCAAGCGCTACCTCGAGATCCTGAAATCCAACAGCGGGCCCGAAGACGAGATGATGGACGACATCGGCGACCTCAGCGTGGTCGACGACCTCAGCCCCAAGGTCAAAGAGATCCGGCGGCTGATCCTGCACGCCAAGGACACGCCGATCGGCGACGAAACGCAGACGGTGCTGGTCTCGAACGCGGACTTCTTCACGGCGCTGCCCAAGATCCAGCCGTCGTCGAAACGCGAGGGCTTCGCGACGATCCCGGACACGACGTGGGCGGACATCGGGGCGCTGGGCGGCATCCGGGACGAGCTGTCGACGGCGATCGTCGACCCGATCCGCAACCCGGAGATCTACGCCAACGTGGGCATCACGGCGCCGACGGGCGTGCTCCTCTGGGGACCCCCCGGGTGCGGTAAGACGCTGCTGGCCAAAGCGGTGGCCAACGAGTCGCGCGCCAACTTCATCAGCGTCAAGGGGCCGGAGCTGCTCAACAAGTTCGTGGGCGAGTCCGAGCGCGCCGTGCGCCAGGTGTTCGTGCGCGCCCGCTCCTCCGTCCCCTGCGTCATCTTCTTCGACGAGCTCGACGCCCTCGTGCCCCGCCGCGACGATACCCTCTCCGAGGCCTCCGCCCGCGTCGTCAACACCCTCCTCACCGAGCTCGACGGCCTCGGCAGCAGCCGCCAGGGCATCTACGTTATCGCCGCCACCAACCGCCCCGACATCATTGATCCCGCCATGCTGCGCCCCGGCCGCCTCGAGACCCTGCTGTTCGTCAACCTGCCCAGCCCCCTCGAGCGCGCCGACATCCTGCAGACCCTCGTCCGCAACTTGCCCATCGAGTTCGACGATAACCTCCGCCGCCTCGCTGAGGAGTGCGAGGGCTTCAGCGGTGCAGATCTCGGCAGCTTGCTGCGCCGCGCTGGTTACTCCGCTATCAAGCGCCGGGACATCATCAAATTTGAGGACTTTGTGGCTGCCAAGGCCTTCATTAGACCCAGTGTGACGGATTTGAAGAAGTATGAGCGCTTGAGGAGGGACTGGAGTGGTGGTGTCGTTTAGATTTCGCTTGCGGTGGTGTGATATATGTACATAGATCAAAAGAGGTGCGGAGTGCCGTAGATGATATACCAGTTGTTTCGGTTCAAGTTTCGTTGTATATGGTTCTCTGGTAATTGGAGACTCCTACGTATGAATTACTGAGTGTTAAGATCTGGGCTAGGTGGAATAAATTGAGGGCGCTCTCTGAGCTGGGCACGTGTGGTGAGGGTATGTAAGCTAGGTTTAGTATGGAGTTGAGTTAGGCCAGCAAGCTGAAAGGTGGGGAGTCCGGGGGGTCTCCTCGGGGACGTTAAGGATTCTAGTATCAGAATTAAGGTAACCAGGAAGCTGCAAAGAAAGGGGGGTCCGGGGGGTTCTCCCCCGGAACGCTTTATCCTAGTATTAAGATTGAGGGTGGCAATCTACGCTAGGACGATGGTTGCAGAAAACTTTTGAATGGATATCGAAATAGTAAAGAGAAGAATGTATATACACACACCGAGAACGCCTCTCATGTAGATGATGGGAACAAACAGTAGACGACAACAAAGTATGCGCTGATCGATTACATCCATAAACGGCACGTGCCGTCCGCACCGGCACTGACACACCACGCTTCGCGCGGGTGCCAGTCGATGTCCAGGACACCCAGTTCGGCCGTGATCTTGTGGCCCTTGAGGACCTTGAGCGGCACGATGCTGGCGTTGCTGAGCATGTCGCCCGTGACGCTGCCGTGGAAGATCTGCAGGGAGCCGTCGTCGCTGGCGTCGGCAAACAGCGGGTAGCGGCCGCTGGGGTGGAACTTGACGGCGCGGATGGCCTTGCGGTGGTAGCGCAAGGTCTTGTAGGGGCGCTGCGAGAGCTCGAGATCGTGCCACAGGAGGCGGCGGTCGTAGGATCCGACGATGAGGTTGTCGCCGCCGGACGCGGTGGAGGAGGTCGGGTGGATGTCGAAGGAGGAGATCCAGCGGGCACCGGGTTGGACGATCTTGACGAGGAGCTGGCGGGAGAGATCGTAGCCGCGGACGGTGCGCTGGTTGGCGACGAACAGGATCGGCTTCGAGGGGTGGAAGTGCGCGGTTTGGGGCGGGCCACCTCCCTTGATGCGCCGGCTGAACGGGTATTGGGTCAGGTGCTTGGACACTGTGTGGATAGCAACAGCCATAGAAGCAGGAGTAGAAGAGCCGGGGCAGACGGTGACGAAGTAGTCTCCGCGACGGTGCCAGGAGATAGACTTGGCCACGTAGCGAAGAGGAATGACGGCGCAGACGCCAGAGTCGGCAAGGGACGACGAAGGGCGGATCCACTGGGGTGGTGTCTTCTTGCCTTCTTCTGCGGCGCTGGGAGCAGGCTTCGAGGCCGCGTATCCCCATCCGGCGTCGAGGAATTCCAGACTGGCCTTCTCCAGCTCGGGGTCGAGAATGGAGGGAACCATGAGGTAGAGGTCGTCGCCTGCGGCCGCAGCCAGAACCACAGCATCCTTGCCAGGCCTCCAGCGGACGACGTTCACGGCCTCCTCTTCACTCAGCTGAACACTCCACAGCTGACGACCGGTGAGCAACTCCCAGACACGAACAGTGCCGTCATCGCCAGCAGTCGCCAGCCAAACTCCAGTAGGGTCAACGGAAAGGGAGCGAACACGGCCTTTGTGTCCGCGGAACACGGTGGCACACATAGAGGGGAAGGGCTTGAGCTCCTCGGGGCTGGGAAGCTTGGGAAGTAGACTCTCGGGGTCGATGTTGAGCTTGCTGCGACGAACTCGGGGAGCCAAGTAAAGATCCAAGCAACGCTCGAATTTCTCCTTGACAAACTCGCCGTAACCAGGGACTCGGCGAAGGGAGCCAAAATCGGTCGGCAAGTACTCGCGCTCTCGATCTTCGGGGTCCGCTTGTTCCCAGGTCTTGCGCTCCTTGTTGTCGGGGATATACTCCGGAGGAGGGTGGTAACTCTCCTCGTAGCCGGGGGGCGGAAGCTTGGGAGCAGGGATATGCATGATGTGATCGGGCCGCTCCTCCTCGTCTGCCCACAGGTCGTATTTGATAATATCCTTGTTCTCCTCGTCTTGCTCGGATGGAGGCTTGTAAGGCAAGATGCGACCTTCTCTGATCGCCTTGACGAGCTTCATGACCCGCTTGGCTTCGTGCTTGGACGGCAAGAACCGGCGCTTGGGTTCGGGAGCAGCGCTCAAAGGCATGACTTCCTTCTCCGTGGTGAACCATTCCATCAAAGGCTCGTAGGGGTTGTAGCCCTCCTCGGGAATCTCGTTCATCTGCACCTTGCGCAGCAGTTCCAACTCGTCCTGGCTCAATTCCAGGGGCTTTCCAGTGGAAGGGTCGGTAAGACCAGTGAATCCCTTCGGAATCTCGATGCTATCCAGGAGGGCATCCAGCGCCTCACCGGTAGCAGGACGCATGATCTTCTTTCCATTAATGTCGTAACCGATGTGAGGGTACTGATCGTAGAAGGACAACGGAATATTGCCGATTGTGTTCGAGTCCTCGTCGACGTCAGAGTAATCAGAGTTGTCGTCTGGGTTGATCTCGTCGTAAACGAAGCGGTCGTTGCCATTGGCATCTTTCTCGATACGGAAATTCACCTCTGCCTCGTCACTCGAGCTTTCATCGTCCGCGGGAGCTGCAGTCGATTTGTCGGACTTCCTGACAGCATCTTCGCCATCCGAAGGGATCTCGTCGCTGTCGAGCTCCTCCTCACCCTCATCATCTTCATCGCTGCTGAAATCATCAACCAGTTCGACTTCAGAGTCCTCGTCGCTGGAAAGATCATTGGCGCTGTCCGAGAGCGCGCCGTTCAGATCTCCAGCCAATTCGTCTCCAGAGAAGGCGCCTGCTTCCTCCTCAACATCGCGGGTAACAGCCTTGCGCTTCTTCGAACCTGCTGAAGCAACCATAATGGCGGTAGAACGCTTCCAAATTGCGTTCGGTGCTTAACAACGACGACCGTTCGAAAAACCGAATTGTTTCCCTGCAACTTTTTTTTTCTGCGTCGGGAAGATTTGCGCTCTCCCACCGCCCACGTGATACACCGCCTGTTCTTATCGTCCCGCCGGTCTGACAACTTTATCGATAATAACCTTCTGGGTTCATCATCGCTGTGAGCATTGAGTGGTTGCCCCCAGTGCAGCCTTATTTGCGTTTTCTTACTGCTAGATGTGACTGTTCTTACCTGGTTTGATCATTCACCATGACACAGTTTGAGCCTAAGGCTGAGTGGTATTCAACCTCACTCACACTTCCGGAAAGCACTTTCAATGATACTGTGGCGCGGCCGGTGAAAAGACATGCTGCGTGTGATGAGTGCAGTATGCCTGACGCAAGAGATCGAGGCTCATCATCCGTAGGCTGACAAAACTAGGGAAACGCAAACTGAAATGCTCCGGCGAACAAACAGGGTGCACACGATGTCTCAAACAGGATCTTTTCTGTCACTACTCGGAACAGAAACAGATGGGACGGCCGCCGAAAAAGCGCTTACGGGAGGACGATGATCCTTCGCTGCTAGGTTTAGATACTGGGCTATGGGGCGCGGATATTGATCTCAGCCATGTTCTGTCCACCGACCCTGTGGGAAATGGCATAACTTCAGCAGACGCCTTACAGCCAGCAATTGCAGCCTATACCCCACAGACAACCCCTCCTGCTCCCTTGGCAGACGACACCCAGAGCCCACAGAGCCGAATGGATCTCGCAACGCCCCTGAACTGTGTCCCTACGACCACAAGTCCTTGGCCGGACTTCTCCAGTGTCTCTGCGGCGACAGCTAGTCTGACGCCGCTTCCACCGGACGTGTCATACCCTTCCCCTGACTCCTCTGATTCGCCAGACCAACAATGCTCATGTCTCTCACGTCTCTACTTATGCCTCAGCCATCTCTCCTCCCTCGCTCCCTTCCCGGTCTCACAACATACCTTCTGCTCGTTATACATTGCCGCGCGAACCGCCCGGGAAGTCATTCAGTGTCGAATATGCCCACTCCGCTTCGGCACAGGGATGCAGAACGTCATGTGTACCGGGACCCTGCTTGCGGTCCTTGCTGATGCATGGCTCCGCGCTTATAAAACAAACCCGACGGATCTAGGCAAGCAGACGACGTCGTCCGCGTACGCTGCGACGATCGAACAATCACCCGATCCGGCAGCTGGTTGGAAAGACTGGCTACGACAGACTGTACGCAGCGCGGTCGTTGGCGGGCCCTACGACCCTGCCGGTTCCCCGCAAGTCGTCAAAACCCCCAGTCTCCTCGCCCTCATTGAGGAGATGGAAGCACGCCAGCGATTATGGCACGAGTCGCATCCCACGCCTCCAGAGGAACGTCTTCTAGCCGTACCCAATTGCAAGACGGATGAGAGTGAAATGTTATGCCTGCGGGTCATCAAAAGCGCGAGGGAGGTCATCGCTAAGTTTGGATTTGAGCCGTACGATTACCCGGAAGGGAAAGCGCCTGTGACGAGCAGCATGTAGCTGTGATTAGGTTTATATTGGTCTTTTCTGGAGTTGGTGTGTGTTGATCTTTCGTGGGATCGATCGACAGCTATTCTATGTGTGCATGATGTTCAAGCGTAAATTTGTGCTTTCGATACCAATGTGTTACAGGTTATGCGGACAAAGATTTATATGGAACTGCGTCATCTGCCGATTCTAGTATAATGGTGTACTATCTTAATTCAGTTATTAGTTCAATGCCCGCGAGCTAGGCAATTAATCATATCCATGTCTCTGGAATTCCGGTCTGTGCATTCACCGTATCACTGAACTAGTATCTGCCCCGTGAAACCCATGCACGAATATGACTACGCTTCGATAATGAAGCATGCAAGCCAATTTCTTTTTCATTGTCCGGTAGTGACATTTGAGATGAGAAGAAAGAAAAGTCCCAGGCGATATATGACCAGTCATGCGCCGATGAAGTATCCAGAGTGATATAATATAATAGTTACAAGTCATTAGCATACGAAAGCAAGTTTATGGTGGCCGTAAAGCAGAAGCAAAAGAGGGCGACAAGAGAAGGCCGTGAGTAGATGCGATACATCATCTACTCCTCGTCGTCATCGTCCACGATATAGCGATTCTTCTTCCGAGTGGGTGGAGTGTCGGCACTGGCATCGGGCGATGGTCGTTTCTGACGGGGTTTGGCGGGCCGGGCATCATCGTCCTCGCCTTCGGCGTCCATATCCTCATCCTCCAGGATGTCCTCGTCATCGTCGTCGTCCACGATCTCGGGCTCCTCGTCACTGCCGACCAGGAAGCCGTCGTCTTCGTCGTATTCGTCCTCGCGGGTGCGTCCGCGGCGGTCGTAGTCCTCCTCGTCGTCCGTGTAGATCTCGCCGCGACGGTTCGGCTTGCGCGCCTTCTTGGCGCGAGGGCGGGTCGTCATCAGGCCATCGCCATCTTCCAGGCCGCCCACGGTGAGACCTCCGCCTCCCGTGCGGTGGCCAAAGCCGGCCCGACGGCCGCGGTCCAGCTCACGGTCCTGGAGCTGCTGGCGCCGACGCGCCGCCTTGAGTTTCTCGCGCTCCGCCATCTCCGCCTGTCGCTTGGCCAGCTCGGGGTCTTCCTTGACTTCGATCACAGGCGCCGATCCGTCCAGCGTCTTCTTGCCGCTGCGGGCGGCCGCTGCCAGCGACTCTTGGAGACGCTGCACCGCGTCGTCCGTCTCCACCGTTGTCGGGTACACTGTGAGGCCATGAGTCAGGTGCGATGTGAGTCGGAAGACGGAGGAAGCCTCCGCCGCGGCACCCAGGTAGACGTGCGAATCCAGCTTGACATCGTATTCACCGGCCTTGTTGAGCGGTGCAAGTGGCTTCGTAGAGATCCGGTACTGCTCCTTTGGTGCTGACGCAAGCTGAAGCGTCATCGATCCATCCTCCCAGCGGATGATGCGAGCATTAGATTGGAGCAGGGATTCGTCCTGCGGGTCGTGTCTCCAGCAGAGAGAGGTCGCGGCTGTCGCGAAGGGAGGCGCAACATAGGTTTCTGGGTTGAACTCTTCGGTTTCCACCGAAAGGAAGTTGGGCACAGGCATTGTGTAAATCTAGGTAGCAAGAACGGCGGATAAGTGTTCCGCTCCGGTACAGCGGTGTGGTAAGTCTGACATACCTCGCCGTAGGACGTCAAGGGCTCCGGCGCCCGACTCAGAGTCATATCCATGACGTTCACTGTTTCCTGGAAATGTTCCTCGCCTCCATCTTCGTAGTCCATGCGCTCTCCGGCGCGATCGTAGCGGTCCACGTCGTCTCCCGAGTCGAGCTCTTCATCGTCAAGTGTTCGTTGAGGCTGACTGGTGATAGATTAGCTTTCCTTTTCTGCTCATAGATATGTCCGGCATTGATTCGCCCATACTCATTATCATCACCCCCTAGACCTGCATCTGAAGCATCTGAGCCGAAAAGATCTGCGTCGTTGTAACTGTTCATGTTGCCCGTATCTGAACCGAGTTCACTTCCGGACGGGCTTCCCGGTTGACCAGCTCCTGCGCTGCGTCCGGGGCGACGGACGACATCCTCATCTGAAGAGGACATACTGTGCGAAGTAGAATATGGTTGACTGAGTCAACCCGAGTTGCAGGGTCGCCTGTCAGGTACCGGAAGCGAGAAAGGAACTGCTAATGAAGCAGAGCTTGTGTTGATGCGCGAACTTGCGATCGAATAAATTGGGCGCTTCCAAAGCAATTCGTTAGAGAAGATTGTACTCAAACTAGACCTCAAGTCGGTGTTGGAGAGGGAGCAGGCAAGTGAATGAGAAGAAGAATGCCGTGCTCGGTCAATTGAAGAAGCGTAGGACATACACTCAATGCACTCCAGCTTGCACGGAACACATCCGGTGGTGAAAGCGGAACAGCTTGATCTTCCGGTCCGAGCCCAAGTAGGCTTAGTGGAGGGCGGCATCTCGACGGGCCAGACCGAATGAGGGACTCACCACTGAAACAACCGCCCCCTCCAGTCACTCTCACTCACTCCCTCACTCCTCAGTCTCGCCTTTCCCCAAAGTTGTCTCTGCTAATTGTTCTCCCCTGCTTGCTGTCGCTGCTGCTCTTTTGTTTCTTCTCTGTCTTTCCCCCCCCAAAATTGGCTACTCCTCGTCACCCATTGCTTTAGATCTCGATTTCCTATTCACCACCCGCGTTACTTCGTATCTTACACCGCTTCCCATCATGGCGACCTTCTTCCAGAGTGTGTATGTGGTTCCCCCTCTTTTCTAGGAATGTATCCCGCACGGTCTCTCTCCCCTGAAATTCCCTTTGCCGCACATGGCCAGCGGTATTCAAAATGACCACGCCCCTGGCTTGGTGGTCAACTGGACACGCCATACCGTCTCTCATTTAAAATGAATCTTCTCCGGATTCCCTTCTTGTTTTATCTTCCCTCTTAGATGCTTGAAGCAGCTGGCACTGACCTGCGATTTGATATCATGTTTAGTCGCCAAGGCTTTGGCAGAGGAGGCAACAACAAGAACAACAACAACAACAACGCCCCAAAGATGAACAATGGGAGTCCTGCGCCGTCTCCGACGCTCCAGGGCCCGCCGGCCGGCCATGTGCCTAACTCTCCCTCTCTCACTTCGAGCTTCTCTGTCGACACCTCTTCCGCATACGACCCCGATGCTCCCAAGTACTTTTTCCAGGAAAAATACGCACCCCTGAATGTGAAGGGCAACTTCTTGACGTTGTGTGCCTGTCCAAAGAATGTGGAGCTGGGCGAATGGCTGGCTCATCAAAGTAAGCGCGCACCAGCTTGCTTCATTCTCTTGTCTCGGGATCTCGACGCTGACCGTGTGTTCGACTAGTTGTTGAACAATATCGCTTGCTCCACGGCATGCTCCAAGTGATCCAGGAGGTCAACAGCCTCACAGGGCTTCCAATCTGCAATGAAAGCACTTGCCCCACCATGTCCGCTGGTCGGTAAGTCGAACGCGCGTTGTGAACTGATAGTCGGAATCACGTCTGACTGTCGCGTTATTCAACAGTTTGACATATACATGGCTTGTCGATGGCCGAGCAGCCAAAATCTCGGCCCCCAAGTTCATCAACCGGGTCGAAAAATGGATCGTTAGCAAGATCCACGACCCGGTCATGTTCCCCACGGAGAAAGTTACGGGCATGCCGGAGACATTTACGATCAACGAAGTTGGAGGCGCTAGCGCTACTTCGGGTGAGGAATGGATCGGCAAGTCCAGCGGCTTCCCGCAGACGTTTTACAAGGATTGTCAAGGCATCATGAAGCAGATGTTCCGCTGCTACGCCCACCTTTACCATGCGCACTGGTTAAATCCGTTCTGGCACATCAACAAGCACGACATTTTGAACATGTGTTTCGTCCACTTCGTCACCGTGGCCAAGTACTACAAGCTGGTCTCCGACAAGGAAATGGAGCCCATGCAGCCACTGATTGACTTGTTCATCAAGCAACAGAGGATTCCCCCCGAGGCCCTTTCTGGGGGACACTGGGGCCAACAACAGCAGGCCTCTAGCTGAGCTAGACCGGCCCCCTCTCACCTTCTTTGACCAGCCTCGAAACCAGCCTCGAAATCCGTCCGTTTCTGACCTGGCGTTAGAACTCGCTACTTCCCACTGTAGTACGGTTATGGAGTTGTCTTCGCTGACCGCTCCCTATCTTGGTGTCTTGCGCGTGGTTGCCAGCAATGGCGTGCAGATGATACCACACACCCATACACATACAACACAGTCGGTGTTGAGCATTTAGCATGCGGTGTGAATATTTGTTCTTACTATTACTCTTGCATATTGTCTTTCCTGTCTTGTCACATCGTCTGGCTACGCGGTTGTCATCATCTTAGCTTAGATCAACAGAGTGCATCACGATTCGAAGGAACTACCTTAACGTGCTGTGGGAGTGAATTTCAGCCCACCGAGAATGAGAATTGAACAAGGATACACCATTGGTGCGGATGATTTGTTTTCTGAAGACTGGTACAGTGCTTAAGGTCAAGGCCGTAGCCGACGTAGGTCTCGATGACAGTATACAGCCAGTCCAATGATCCTTCACGACACTATATACCCAAAACAGATCAAACCATCCCTCGATTTATTTCGACAGTGCTGTCAGGACGCTTGAACGTCAGTAGCTCAGTTCAATGGGGCTCTATTCCGCTCCACTTCCGTGCTCAATCTCCTTCCTCCCTTGGCCCATGCAGCGACAGCGGCAGCGAGCTCGCCGTCATCACATCCACAAATCGACAGTAAATAGCTAAATGACCGAACCAAAACAACCAGCCCCCATCGCCACATCGTGGAAAGCTATCGATACCTTCACTTCTACTATGAACCTCTCAGACAACCAAGAAGCTCCTTTGCAAGTAGATCATTTGGTTAATGGCTGCATAGATAGACGAACGGTACACTAGAAGTGACTAGTACTTGTAGCGTTCTAATTCCATGCAACACAGATGAAAGAATGTATTGAAGGGGGTAGGGGATATCAGCGGTGACCGAGCCGGTTGAATCCACTTGGCAGTATTCCTGTCTTTCTCTACTACCGTGCCTGGGACATGGCGATGGTTGGATGTCGTTGTGTGTGATGAGACTCTTGATTCTCTTTTCAACTGCAGGTCTTTGAAGTATCTGACTATCTCTGCCGCGTATAGTTTCTCCTAGACGGGAGGGGGTTGAATGATCATGTTAGCTTTCATGGTCTGGGATTTTGGTGATTTTGGGTCAGGGGATGGTTACTTGCTTGGCCGATTTGGAGGATATCCTTTCAGATGAACATTTGCACGATTAGCAGGCGTCAAAGGGGTGGTGATGAGGGTTTTCTCTGCGAACTCGCGATCAAGCAAAGGCCTTTATTTGTGGTGCTAATAGAGGAATCTTGTTGGCAGTGCATGAACTTAAGCTAAGAAAGGGCAAGTAGGACAGTTTGTGTCGATCATAGAAAGCAGTGCTTGAGCTAC
Organism: Aspergillus homomorphus CBS 101889; assembly: GCF_003184865.1. Lineage (NCBI taxonomy): Eukaryota > Fungi > Ascomycota > Eurotiomycetes > Eurotiales > Aspergillaceae > Aspergillus > Aspergillus homomorphus. The sequence continues at coordinate 201,357 of NW_020291925.1, read as the reverse complement.
TGAAGGTAGAAGAACACAGCTGCTGTGGAGAGTCTCACTCTCAATTCCTTAGGTAGCAGCCAAAGTACACGACCTTGTTAGCGGTGTTGTGAGCTACGACTCGGCGCTCACACTGGTGTTAATCTTTATTCGATTGATATCGACCATGTGTTCTTTCATCTTTCGGTTTACAAGGCCTTACGGGGTTGCGGGGACCCGCATGGTTCATTATCTCGTACACATGGTTTGGAAGGTGAAGTGTAGAATCACTGAACCGGAAAAACCTCACGCGGGGCCATCGCCATCGGTTACTCTATACAGGTGTAGGGCTGAGGTGTATAATGCTACTTGTGGTGTCTGATAGTTTTTCCTACATGAGTTTCTTATCATACATTGATGATCGGTGTTGGACTTAGTTTGGTAGGGCTGTTGGGCCTTTTTATTAGTATTCCCTCACTGTGGCAGAAGTGGGTGAATGTTTACATACGTGTTAGAGATCCACATCCTCTCACTTTCCCAGGCAAGCTGAAGAGAGATCTCTCACCTCTTGACTCTCAATTGTCTGTCTGTCTTCTTCTTCCATCCCTCTTTCGCTTCACCGTCATCACCTCCTTCTCCCTCCTTCTCCCACCTCATCCCTCCACGCGTCTCATCAAGTCTGCCGAGTCCGATATCCCTCAGAGGAGCTCAAACTCTTCTTTCACTCTCATCCAGATCATCGGAGTCTCTGCAGCCCCTTCATACAGAAAAGGCTTGTAAGTGTTGTTCTTTTGAAACACGCGATGAGCCTTCAACTTCTGTGTTTTCTCTCGACCCAAGGCCTCGATGCTGACCGTCCATGACAGTATCGATGACGGAAGTTGAGCTGTCCTCTCGTCGCACGAGAGCGGGCGGGTCCCCGATCTTCACGATGCTGCACTGGCAAATGGCCAGAAGGAAGTCATGGCTAGACGAAGACATGTCCTCTGAGGACCTTCCCCAGATGCTCGGTCCAGATAGCGAAGATAGAGATGACTTCAGCGTGAACTTGGCCCAAGACAGGATGCCCGGAATCTCCGAGCGCGGGAGAAACAATGTCCATACAAATGTCGGATATGTGGGATCTGATGGCTCCGTCAAGTCCCACCGGAATAAGCCTGACGAGAGACCTGTCCCCGGCCTTGTGGTTCGTCCCGGTTGGAACATCCTTGACTATCACCTCTACCTTCTGAGCAATGAGAAGGGCAGAGACGAGCACACCAGAAAGAACAGCATGTACATCTTCGACGGGGAAGAGTGCACCATCCGTTCTTATAAGGAGCTGTTCGATGACGAAGTGCTGGCACCTTTCAACGTCGGTGATGACCCACAGATAGTGTTCAACATTTTACCCATCATCGACCAGGATGCCTCCAAATGCCACGCGGGCTATATCTTGGGGTTCAACTTTGTTGATAAGACGATGTATGCCCGGTATTTTGATTGGATCCCCCACATCGAAGATCTCGGGTTTGTGTGGAACGATGGGTGGAACATGTATGAGGTGCATATTTATGACTTGCTTGACATCCTTGAAGATTGTTTCGACCTGAAGAAGTTCTTCCCAGGCGAGGGTATCTTGAGTAAGGGTCATTGTTGCAGGTCCAAGAAGTCCGATGATCCCGGGATGGAACTAGTCATGACCATTCTGTTCTGTCAATGGATTGTGGATGCCGCAGATCCGCTGTTCGCTCCCGCCTATCTGCGAATTGGCAATCTCAAGGAGCTGACCACCGGCTACGAGCGGCAATGTCGCCTCGTGCTGCAACGCGCTTCGGCTAGAGCGTGGCACTGCATCCGCGACGGATGGATCCCAGAGGACCTGGCGCGCAGTCTGACGCTCAATGCGTGGACCAACGATCTGTATACATATGTCGACTCCATGTATGCAGAGAATGAGATTCCCTGGCCCGCCCCCGGCTTGACAACTTCAGCCGAGCTTCGAGAGCAGTATATCGAGACTCGCAAAGCCGAAACTTCCGCCGAAGTACGTTTCGAGAGACTGTTCAACAAGGCGGAGGACGACGATAAGCCCAATCCCGAGGATGAGGTTCTCAAGCAAATGCTCGAAATGTCCGGACCCGATCAAGCGGACCAGCTGCTGGTATGCCCTATTAGCCCAGTCACCCTTTCTCCCGCTGAAGCTGACTCAACCCGATCAGGGACATGAATCCCTAGATCTTGTCACCCCGATCGAGACATTCGACGAAACATCATCTCAGATCGATAGATTTCTTAGTGTCTCTCTTGAGTGGCTCGCGCGTCGTCTTGCCTATCTCATGTTGGATCGGCCCGAACTGGACAATCTTAGCAACCGTGAAAGCTTTGGCGAGGTTTTATTGAGAATGGGTATTTCTATGCAGCAACAGCCAGATGAGCATCTAAATCAGCTGCCGGGCTTTCCGATGAGGGGCGATTTCTGGAGACTGGTTGCCGATTCCCCCGAAGCAGATACCTCGAGCACCTCTGAACTCCCCCCGAGCCCAACCATCGTTCAGCAGGATGAATAGAACATTAGGGACCTGGAAATGCCTCTCTAACCTGAGAGATGACCGGTGATTATTGATTTGCCGTTTTCTTTTTCAATACTATCTTCTAGGGCTCTGGATCCGTCTGGCGTTCTGGACCTCCACGATTCCTCCACGATTTTGTCAGAGTTTGATACCAATTTCCTTGGCTCGGGTTTTTATTCTCTCGTCATATTTTCTGTTTCCCTTTTATATTTTCTTTTTTTCGCGTGTCTCTTGTGTTTTCGAGTTCTTTCTTTGCGTTTGCCAGAAATGTTTCATCATCAGAGAACCATCTTTATCTGCAATGATCAGCATGGACGATGCAATGGGTCGTCGTCCTTACATACCCTGGACCCCCACCCCTTGGCTCTTACCCCGGGCTTACCCACCTCTCATTGTCCGCTTTTAACCTCCCCAAGCCCCTTGAAAACTTGCACCATCTTTCTGATAAGGCTTGATCCGCCATTTCTCGCCACGGACGCCACCCCCGTTGGCCAATAATGACGTTCAGATCCGCGGTGATCTGCCCTAATCAATGATGACCTTTGACGAAGCCGGTGCTTTGGCCCTAAGCCTTGATCTTTTCGCCGCCAACTGGAATCGTCCGAATCCTTTGGTTTTATGGCCCTCAGGAATTGAACTTCTTTTTCCCGGCTGCTTAGGCAGAAGTTGAAGCTGGTGCGGAGCGAGCTTGAAGATGGAGATGACAGAAAAGAGGTTGAACCCAAGAAAAAAAGAAAAAGGATGGAGATATCTGGACAATCCAGACAGGGAGAGAGAGATGGAATGAGGAAGAAAGGTATTAATGGATAGGAGACGAATGGAATGGTGCCATCAATCGATACGGTCTATATTTGAAATGACTCTGACAATGTGTGGTGCTGGTGTAATGTCTACTTTATGTGTGAGGGTAGGTAGATCTGATGCAAGGTCGTGTTACCGTGGGCTAGATAGAGTAGACAATGTCACATGTTCAGAGCGGAATTGCGCTGGTTCTTGAGGGCGGTTGGTGGACGGTGGTGCGCTTTTGCACGTAGTTTCCTGGAGGATTCTAATTCATTGGATGGTATAGGCAGTGATAGAGATGATGTTTGATGAGGTGTGACTATTGGGTTGGGATGATGATGGGGCGGTGGTGGTGGTTTGTATGGACTGTCGAGGTTGTAGCCGAACCTGGTTTACCTACTATGAACTTTAATTGAGGACATGATTACCTATTCGGGAAACCCATAGCTTCTGCGAATCACTGCCATGGCTTGAGTAGTATGACTATATCAACTGTAATAACTACATGAAAATGATGATGAAAGGATTCAAGATATCCCGTGGCGTTCTATTTACAGATCTTTACAAACGATAACTGAAACCACTACCGCCACGAGCAGACTGGGGAAAAGCAAGACCAGGCTGTCTTGGAGGGGTACTCATATGCAATGAGCAAGCACAAATGCAGTCCATGCCCGTGGCTAATTGACTCAACCTGCACGAGTAGTATTGTGTCATGGGAGGTGCAGCTGTTTTAGGCCACCGCATGAGGAGACGGGAATGGGAGGAAATTGCGATCCACACTAGCCACAGACCGAACAGGAACCGAATCGAGGTGTGGCTGAGACGTGGGGCTGAGGCTCCACCGGGATGCTCGGCAGGAAAGAAAGTCAGCCTGGAGCATCATCAAATCCTCCCTCCCTCGTCCAATCATTCCAGCCTCGATCGGTTCCAAGATCGAGGAGTTCTCATTCTTCATGGCCAAGAATACGAAATTACGAATACGTCCGGAAAATTCATGCCGATGAAGAGGACGAAGCAGGCAGGATGAGCAGGACCCCGCCTCTCTCCTGGATCCATGGATGCCGCTGCTGCTGATTGCTGCTGATGCTGCCAAGATCAACTAAGCCAGCAGAAGAACCGACAGGCCAATGACCAGGAACATGAATATGATAATAATTTCTTGGCCCTCCATAGTAAAGTGAGACTCGCCGTCGTACAATCGGTCTTCCACTCCCTCTTTTCTCCCTCCTGGACTTTCTCAGCCCTGCAGCCCTATTGACTGATTCTGTTGTGCTGCTCAGTACAGAGAGTACCTGGACATCATCATTCCCTGAGTCTTTCTGGCTGACTGACTGGTGCTTGATGCTACCTGTCGCCGCTCCTTTCACATCCTTTCTTTCTTCCATACTACTTACTGATCATCATCATCATTCTGAATTTCCGGGACGACACGAACTACTTGCTTTCCCGTCCCAATCTTCGTTCTTTTGCCCACGGCCCTCGTCCCTCGTCCCACCCCCCTTGGCTCCTTCCAGGGGATCGGAATCAAACATCCTGGTCTCCCTGTCCGCGTCGCATTCGTTATTAATCGTCTAATCCCGCTCGTGGCGCGTACGCTCTGCCACGCTCTTCCTTTTTCTCTCTTGCCTGAATCATCTTGCCTATCTGATACCCAGTCTGCACGACTCGTCGCGGCTCCCCTCTAATCTGTAATCGCATACCATACACATTCCTACGAGCTTGCCCTCTAATAACTATTGTGTATTTTTTCGGATGTGACATTGTCATTCACCCCTTAAGTCTCTGATAATTATTGTCGTGGCTGTCTTTTAATTACCTCATCCGGCCCGTGACCTCCCGATCTGATGTCTTTCCCAGGCAAGTCACTCATTCCTAACGATACACACTTCAGCACTGACCGTGTTACTCTAGCAAATGGAGCAGCTCCTGCTGCAAATGGCCATCACTCGGCCGCTAGCCCGTCAGTAGACGTCATCTGCGGCCCTCTAATTAACTTCAAAAATATGGATGTCACGGCTTCCTCCTCAGTATGGCGTGGAAGCATTCTGATTGTGACTAAGCCCGGCCAGAGCCCGCCTCAGCTAGTTATGCGCCAGGCGGGTCCTGTCGATAGCAGTGGCCTCGCGAACGGCACCCAGCCCAATTTCCAGAGGTTTGTGGCTGACGGACTTCGTCTGTATGAAGACCCTGAGAAAGCTTTCTGGAGATTCTCAATTGCCTTGGCCCTGGAACAGTATGAAGCACGCTGGGAATACACTATCCCAGGATTCCAGTATGCGAACGGTGAGGAGCTTCCTCCGCCGTGGGACTTTGTGGTTCCTTCTGTCCACCAGTCGATGCGTCTGATGTTTCACTCTTGCAATGGCTTTTCCGTCGGCACCGATATGAACGCATGGGTTGGACCCAATCTGTGGAACGACGTTATGCGGGTGCATGGCCAGAAACCCTTCCATGCCATGATCGGTGGTGGTGATCAGCTCTACTGCGACGGAATCCGCGTCGATGGGCCTTTGAAGGCATGGACGGCCATCGCAAACCCCCACAAGAGACGGGCGCATTCTTTTGACAACGACTTAAGAGCTCAGTGTGATGAGTACTATTATGCAAACTATGTCAGGTGGTATTCCATCAAGCCGTTTAAGACAGCAAATGGCCGTATTCCACAGATCAACATCTGGGATGACCATGACATCATTGACGGTTTTGGTTCTTACACGGATCATTTTATGCGCTGTTCGGTGTTTCGGGGTATTGGTGGAGTTGCGTTCAAGTACTACTGCTTGTTCCAACATCATATCGCGCCGCCCAAGTCGACGTACACTACAGACGCTCCGCAAACTATGCATGCCGTCAATGGAACCGCCGGTGCCGATCCTCGACAGCTGGAAAACACCTATGTTCTGGAGGGACAATCGGAAGATGACAGCTGGATCATTGGTAACCGTCCCGGCCCTTATGTTGAAGAAAAGAGTCGGAGTCTCTACATGCGCCTCGGCAAGCGGTTCGCTTTCATCGGCGTCGATGCGCGGACGGAGCGCACGCGTCACCAGGTCAATTACCCCGATACATATGACCTCATCTTTTCCCGGCTTGAGAGTGAAGTATTAGCAGCCGAAGGAGATATCAAACACTTGGTGGTCCTACTGGGGGTCCCGATTGCTTACCCCCGACTCGCATGGTTGGAGAACATTTTGAGTTCTCCTCTGATCGCGCCCATCCGATTGTTGAACAAGCGATTCGGTTTCGCAGGCGGTTTGTTCAACCAATTCGATGGTCAGGTTGACCTCCTGGACGACTTGGACGACCACTACACGGCACGTCAGCACAAGAAGGAGCGAAGGATTTTCGTTCAACGTCTTCAGGACTTCGCTAAAACTCATTCCATCCGTGTGACAATCCTAGGTGGAGATGTGCATCTGGCAGCCATTGGTCGATTCTACTCCAACCCAGCTCTTAACCTTCACAGCGAACTCGACCCCCGATATATGGTCAATGTCGTTAGCAGTGCAATCACCAACAAGCCTCCGCCAAAGGCTGTAGCCAATCTCTTGGCACGCAGAAACAAGATTCATCATATGGATCCATACACAGATGAGACACTGATGGACATTTTCGATCGACAGCCTGGTGGACAAGAGAAGAGTGCCTCTTGGAATAAGGTTACGATGCCTTCACGGAACTTTGCCTGCATCACCGAAATCGAACCTCTTTACACAAATGGAGACGTCCCGGTGGCGCCGAATGAGCAGGCCTCTTCATTCCCTTTGGCAAAGGACGGTCATTCACCTCTTCACCAGGGTGAAGCTGAGGCCGGCTCTAGTCATCCCGCCGCAGATGGGTATACCAGCAGCGGAAGCATGCCCGGAGGGTTGGACATTGCTATCCGAGTAGAGATTAACCCACAGAACAGAGAAGGAGCAACCGATGGTTACGGGTTTAGCAGTAAGTTTGTCCTGTATCGCTAGATTATCCCGGAGTACTCTCGCTGACATTCCCACAGTTCCTGCCCTGGCCTATGACCCTTCGAAGGACGCTTCTCGTCCAACTTCGCGCGCCCGATCTCTGCGACCTCAATCTCTTCGCCCTCCTTCGCGACACTCTGCACGGCCTCAGACCGCCAATTAATCACTGAAATACTCCTTTGCATGAACCATGCCAGATTCTCCTAGCATTTTGATCCGTTGCTCTTCCTAAGTTTTTCGCCACCGTGGTGGCTTTCCCTTATGGTCGAGTGTTGATGTAGGATAGGTTTTGATTTTGTTTATCTGGTCCTCTTTCCTGATTCCCCAGTGTATCCATTGCATAATTATCTTCTTCTGCTTCGAATATCAAAATGCTCTACTAGTGATGACATCGATTTTTCATGTTTCTCATTCCTCGATTACGTCCTGAGGGCATTTCCGCTCATCCCTGATCTTCGCCTCCCTTGCTTACAGCCCTGCAAAAGCGATTCAACACAGAAGAGGGTGGTTAACCAGTTAACCATACCCGATAACAGACTTTCCTCTATTTTTCCCCTTATCTCTCGTCCAGCTACCGCAGACGAACTCACTATCGCCACGAGCCATTCCAGGTTACAATAGGCAGAGAACCCCGCCTGCCAAGATCAAATAGCTCTCTAATTGATGGTTTCGCACCACTGCAGCTGAGCAAAAGCCTGCAGTTTGAAAAGTCAAAGCAAGCCTGCGTTGATGATCAGGCAGAAGCGAATTGTTTTCCTTGAAATGCGGCTTATCTCGAGAGGTTCAACCAATCTCAATTATCGCTACGTTTAAGATACAGCTTGCCACTACTCGTTGGTGCTTCTAGGCATGGAACGAAAGCAAGGACGAACTGTGGAGTGCAGAGACATCACGAGTGGCACTGCATGCCGAAGCTGATGGGCCATCGCGCCGGCCGTGCCACACAACAATGTTACTTGCTGTTCGACCCTGCAAGGGTCGGCCCAGTTCGGCGGATTTTACTCAGCTCAAGGGGGCAACAAAAAGGTAATGGATAACCGACAAAGGACCAAGTTCACAAATCTAGTTCTCTTCGCATCTTGTGAAGAGGCTCGATTACCGCAAGCTTGTCTATAATGGGAGACAAAGATAGGGCGCCTCAAAATGTCTCAAAAGAAAAGGTCACTCCAGAACACGGTGCGGAAAGTAATTCCGATGACGAGAGACTCGACATTCTGGGCTACAAGCAGGAGCTCCGTCGCAATCGCTCCCTTATCACTCTACTCTTTCAAACGCTTGCTATAGCCGCAATTCCCTACAGTGAGGGAAGCCCACTCATCAGCGCCATATACGGCGGAGGGCCGATGTCCATCTTCATTGGCTGGATCATCGTCGGCATCCTATACCAATGCGTCGCGCTGTCGCTCGGCGAGCTCGTATCGCGATATCCAACCTCTGCCGGGCCCTACTACTGGTCTCATCAACTAGCGCAGAAACACAAATCCACCCTATCTTTCCTTACCGGCTGGGTATGGCTCATCGGTAACTGGACGAGCATTCTCTCCACGAACTTCGGCTTCGCCTCCATGGCCTCGGCCTCGGTTTCCATGTTCCACCCCAGCTGGAACCCGCGCAGCTGGGAACTTCTGCTGATGTTCTACGCCGTCTGCATTGGCACCTTTCTAGTCTGCACATTCGGTAATCGCTTCCTCCCTCATATCGACTCTTTCTGCACGGCCTGTACAGCTTTGACCATCATCGTTGTGCTCATCGCATTATCCGTCACCGCTTCCACCGGCCGCCACACAGCCGCCTACGCCCTCGGCCACTACGACACGCAATTATCCGGTTGGGGAGGCTTGACCTTCTTCATCGGCCTCCTCCCAGCAGCGTACACCTTCTGCGGACTGGGAATGGTCACCGCAATGGCCGAAGAATGCGTCGCGCCGGCGCGTACCGTCCCACAAGTCCTCAGCCTCCACATCCCCGTCGGCGGCCTCGCAGGCCTCCTCTTCATCCTTCCCATCTGCTTCACCCTGCCTGCTCTCGAAGATATTCTCAACGCACCCGCCGGGCAGGCCTTGCCCTACATTTTTCACCGCGTCATGGGCACCCCCGGCGGCGGTCTCGCCCTGACCATTCCAGTTCTGATCCTCGCCTTCTTCGGCTCCATCAGTTCGACTGTCGCCAGCTCCAGAGCTACCTACGCCTTCGCGCGCGACAACGGCCTCCCTTTCTCTCGCTTCTGGGCTCATGTCCACAACCCTTACGCCTTATCCTCGGCCTCATCGTCAAGCAACAACAAGCCCGACAACATCCCGGTTAACGCGCTCCTAGGCGGCACCGTCCTCCAGATGTTCCTTGGGCTCATCAACCTAGGCAGCACCAGCGCCTTCACCGCCTTCGTCTCCGTCGGCACCATTGCCCTATCCCTCGCATACGCCATTCCTATCGCGTTGAGTCTGATGCATCGTCGCACGGAAGTCTCCCGCGCCCCGTGGACATGTGGGCCCCTCCTCGGCCCCGTCGTGAACGTGATCTCCCTGGCGTGGATCATTCTCGGACTATTCCTATTCAGCCTCCCCACCGCGCTGCCAGTCACGCCGTCGTCAATGAATTATGCTGCGGTAGTGTTGGTGGGGTTGTTGGGGTTGGCATTGGCGTGGTATGTGGCCTATGGGTACAAAGGTTCGTTCTGCTTTCTAGAGGGCCATGTCACCCTACGGTGGATATCCTGCCCGGCCATCGATCTCGATAAAGATATGGAGATGACTCGACTAACTGGTTGAGCGGTGATAGTGTACAAAGGTCCGCCGTCGGAAGCCACGGGCTTTCGATCGTAGGCTTCCAAATAACTTCAAATTCTAGAGACTGATTTCGAAGAGATCCTGTGGAGGGGGAGAGCTCATGTCGGACATGCAGCCCCAAGAAGGGGGAAACAGTGGCAAGATGCATAGCGGCATAGATTCTGTTGGCTTTAGGTTCTGGAGTTTTCTTTCTCTCGCCATCTTAGGTAAATTCAGCTGTATAGCTCTCTCAAGACTAAAAGTAAATGAAGTCATGTCTTTTGAGTCTATCCTTGTGATGTACGTGTAGAGACGAGTTTTGTTGAGATCCGTGTATTACGAGCTAGAATGTACTACTGATTTTCCCTCGTCACATAGTGTCTTACATCTCTTCGATCTAATGAGGATCTGGTGGGGAAGAATGGCATTGTAAACCAAGGGTTAGCTAGTTAGAGAGACAGCTATACAGCAAGCTATACAATCATATACCTAGTGATACATGACCACCTCACGCCGATCATGACGTTGAGCATTCCCGGAGTATTGATCTAATAATTCGAATCATCCTGACAATCCAACTCGCCCGCCACCAAACTCGTCAGCGGGTTCTCATGCGCATAATCGATGCTATTCCCGCGTCGACGCCGCGGAAGGCCCTCGTTGGGCACCACGGCCCTGCGCGATACGGATCCAGTCGTGCTCCCGCGCCCGCTTCCGCTCCCAGCCATCGTCCGTCCCCCTGTCTCTGTGCCACCCGCGCCGCCGCTACCCAGCATCTCGGCGGGCCGCCGCCGCCGAACCACCTGGTACCCTTTGTCCAGCTCGATCTCGACGACGCAGCGGACCTTCAGCGCACTAACGGCTGGCCAGACGCCGCGCTCGCCTTTGCGGGACCAGTGCGCGAGGCTCTCCTTGCTTGGGTTTTCGAAGATCTTGGTGAAGTCTCGGGCGGTTAGGTCGGGGACGAGAGTGATGCTGGGGCCTGGGATGGATTCCTCGATGAGGAGGCGCGCGAGGGCGGTGGGGAGCAGGCCGATGTAGTCGAGTTGGCGGAGGCGGTGGCGGATCTCGCCCATGACGAGACGGGTGAAGTAGCGGGTTGGGCTGGGTTGGTCGCCGGGTCGGCGGCTGACGAGGGTGCCGCTGTCGGAGCGTAGGAAGGGGATCAGGTACGGCCGCGCCTGCGAGACGATGAAGTGGTTGACGTTGAAGAGCTCTGCAATCCGCGATAGCGGCGACTCGCCCTCGTTGTACTGCACGTGGCGCCACGAGGCGAAGGTCGCGTCGCGGGAGTGCGGCCACGGGACGATCGAGCCCGTCTCGTCTTTGCAGTAGATGGTTACCGGGCGGTAGAGGGAGGTGTTGGAGGCGTTGGAGGCGACGGCGGCGGACCAGATGAGCTGCTTTCGTTAGCTCTTTTATTCCTGTTTTCAAGGAAGAGGATTACTTGGAGAGTGGATGGATACGTACCACGTTTGGTGCTGTGAGATAGTTAAGCAGGTTGGGCGTGGCGTTGGTGTTGGATGTTGCGACGGTGATGTTGAGGATGCGTTTCGATCGAGCGTATGCTTCTTCGAACGTCAGATCCCCCAGGTTGGCTCGCACGCATTCTTCCAGGACTTCCGCGTCGAGGAAGTACCCTGTCTGGAGGTATCGCTTGAGGCGCCGTAATAGGGTCCCCGCCCAGTTGTCGCTGATGTCGAACGGCAGCCATTGGCTGTCGTCGGTGGAAGCTTTGGGTTTTCGACGCCGGTCAAAGGCGCTCAGGTCGATGCCGTCGCTGTCTAGAAACGTCAACAGCTCGTCCTCTGTATGAACTCCGACAAGTGCGGCGATGAGGGCGCCCGTCGCTGTTCCGATAATGATGCGAGGCAGTAGGCCTCTCAGATGCAAAGCCTTGACGACTCCGAGGTGACAAAGCCCGAATATCGACCCTCCCTGGAGTAAAAGAGTCGTTCGGCCGAATGCCTGTCGGGTATCATGGAGAAGCTCGAGCTTCGCCTGGGATCCGAAGCCACTGATGTGAACAGGAGCGGTGGGAAGAGCCGTCACCTGTTGGATGGAGAGCGCTACCTGCGTGATATAGTCGTCGATCAGAAGCTTGGTCCCCGCGTAAGCATGTATGAACAGCTTTGGCGACGTGATGTTGCCCAGATTACGTAGTAGACCGGATCGGAGTAGGTTGACCAGAGTCAAGATATCCTCGTCTTCTCGGGCACTCATCAAAGCCTCCAGTCTCCCCAAGATCAAGCGGTAGTCATAATGGCGGCTCGTTGGGTTTTGGCGCCTATTGTACATTGTCAGAGATGACTTAGACTCATAGTTGAAACGAGGCGATCTTACCATAGATCCTTACTGAGGATCTCGTCTAGATCGAAGGCGGCCTCTTCCCATTCCTCGTAAGTCGTTGCAGTAGCGAGAGCATGTCGTAATCGATCCCGGGGAGACTGTGTATTCCACCAGGAAGATAACCTCTAAATAAAAAATGTCAGCTAGCCCGGATACACATAGCGAAGTTCAATCATCAAGTCGTTGGGAGCACCAGGGCTTCAATTCCACATCTCTCAGATAGAGTCCGATGTTGTTGAATGGAATGTAGTTGGTGATGTATGACATCTTTGACCCACTTGCACGGGTACCTGACTTCCAACGCAGACTGAAGACCTACCTGTTTCCAGAATTGTGCGACGTCGAGTATCATACTAACAATCGCAGCGAAGAATCCATAGATCACCGTCCAGGACGCCATCATGAATGAAGGAGGCGGGGAGGCAGGTTTATCAATGTCAGATCCAAGGAGTGGGGGAAAGATGGCACATGTCGACAACGCCTGGTTCTTTCACATGCCGGATCGCCCACAACGTCAGGAGGACAGAAGAGCTTTCATCTCAGCAAGGAAGAAAGCAAGGAATGTTGAGCGGGAGAGTGAACAAGGTAGATCAACAAAAATCACACAGTCTAAGTGAGGTAAAGTTATCTGCAATAAAGAGGAAGAGGGAAAGAGAGGGAAGGAAGAGGGTTGATTGTCCGGGGTGTTTCTGATTGACCTCGGCGGGATGATGACACACTCCCCGGCCTACTGACTCCGCGACTCATTGTTACTATATCCATGTCACGGTTACGAACTTGATCTGATCACTGAAGTTCGAGTTTGGTGCTCCTTGGGTGATCTGATCTTCTTGAAAACTGCAATATGTATCTCAAACAAGTCCACATATCCCTCGAAGGTCTACATCCTCGGTGTCTATTCACCCCGTAGAAGTATATATATATTGGCAGTAACAGTGAAGAATTGGGATTTATCCAGTACTTATGATCCATTCCGTGCCATTCTCGCGAGGAATGGAAGAAAAGCGCAAATGCAAGCTGCTCAAAACCCACAATATCCATGCAGATAATCTAGATCAACCTTATGTGAGCACGGCTGCCGTGGCCCGACAACGGTCTCTGTGGAGATGCTCTAAGAATACGGGGTGAAATAACATCATTCGTTGCTCATAGTCCAGAGGATCGTGGAGAATTGGGGAGTATTTGAAGAGTTCATTTACGCTACAAGCCCAGACACGACGAGACAAACCAATCCATCGAAAGAGATACTTCTTTTCGTCAAGATAGGGAACCGAGGCCAAGGGAAAAAAAAGCCAAACAGATTTTTGAGTCTCTCTACACGCCACGCTTCGCCAGCGGAGAAGGATAATTGCCAGACAAACCTCCGTGGACACGTTAAAAGGGCATTTGAAATTCCATGATTTTGGGTTTTAAATTTCGCGTTGCTTCCCTATGCAAGTAGGCGAAAATGTATTCTTCGAACATTCCTTCACTACCCACCAAGGCGGACATTTTCCAACCGCTTACTCCTCGACAATGTTACCCCGCTCCGACACGTACAGACCGTCAAGGAACTGGAGAGAAAGAAAGGTTAGTGACGGATGAGAATAGGGTCTGGAGTCCGGGTGTTTGTGGCGCAACTCACCTTACGGATATCCTTGTTGCGGACTCTGCAGATCTGCTGGATGTCGGCGGCGCTCTGGGAGACACCCTCAAGGGAGTTACCGGAGAGCTGGAGCTCATCCTTAACGTTGGGGGAGGTGATGATCTCAACACCGGGCTGGGCAGTCACGCGGCGGACGTACTTCTCACCCAAGAAGTTACTAGAAAAACAAAATCCGTCAGTCCGAATATTCCTTCCCACGAATAATGACGAGCGACGCAGTATTGCCCCAGAGCTGATTGGATAACAAATTCGATCACCACAATCCAACCAGCCAGGAGACAAACTGTCGTGTCGCGCATAGACAAGCATTGCCATACCGGATCTCAACTTCGACCTGGCCGGTCTCGGCGTTCTTCTCAAGGTTGACGTTGATGGGAAAGTGAGCGTAGACGTAACGCATCTTGTACTTGAAGCCCTTGGTGACACCGATGATCAGGTTGTTGATGAGGGTGCGGACGGTGCGGAGGGTGGCAACACCCTTGCGAGCGCCGTGGTGCAGCTGAATGCTGATGACATTCTTCTCGGGGCGGCCGAAGGTGACGGCGATGTGAGAAAGGTCCTTGACGAGCTTGCCTGGAGAGGGGCGGGAAAAAAATCCATGTTAGCGGTTGTTGCAGTCGCACAGTCCGGTCGGGGCCTGAGAACATCGAAGCCAGCACCATTGAGGGTCTGGCTGTTCCGAGTCTGTCCTATGGGGTCTGGATGTGGTGTTGGAGAAGTGGTAATTGCATACCTCGGGGTCCCTCGACGGTCACAACGCGAGAGCGAATGTGAACCTTCACTATATGACGAAAATTGAATCAGTCCCAGTGTTCTCTCTCTCTTTCTCACTCATGATACGCCGCAAAGTCTGTATCGACTGTTTCCGTTCCTCCGCGGAGAGACAGGCATTGTGATACGCATTCCTCCTTCTCTTATTATTTTTCTCCTCCCCAGCGTTGACTGTGTCGTAGAGTCGGCGCAACGCTATCCCTCTCTTCTCGGTGGTGATATCCCTCAACGCGTCCCTCTCCATGCCTGTCCCTCCGGGTTTTTCTTGCCTATCCTCCCACCTCTTGCGAAACCAGCGATCTTTTGCGAAACCAGCGAGTCGAGCTTCAGGAGAAGCTCAGGAAATAATTCGAATTGCTCACCATTCTCGGGGACGGGCAGCGTTTCCTCGGAGTGAATGTACCGCATCTTGACTGCGTGGGCTGTGGTGTGTCCGAGGGGGGAATTGTCGATATCGTCGTGCGGTCGGTCGTCAAAAGGATCGAAATTCCTCAAGGCAAACCAGAGTCGAGAGTGGTGGAGCGAAAATCACGGGTTGTGCGTCGCTTACGGCCCAATCTAGTTTAGGTCTTCCCGCCTAGGGTTGGCCACTTCGGGTCTAGTGCTATCCGCCCGGCCCCCCGGTAGAACATCAACAATGCCCGAACTATCATCGGGGCTTATCAGTTCGCGGCTTCGGTCGCATTGATTAAATTGTTTTCTAGCGGGATGTTAGCTTTCTCTGGCAGGTACAAGAGTCAGTATATTCCCTAGTCTCATGTAATTGCTTCACATCTGCCCTCTGGCTCAAAACAACACCGAAACAACAACTAAGTGCTGCCCACGTGCGGCCCGAATGAACATGCTATGAAATTATGATTAATCATCCATATCATCGGATGCTTTCAACTATGTACGTAGAAAAATGGCATAAAATCCCCAAAGCTCGCCCTCAAATATCCTCGTAATGTCTCTGTACGATCGAAAAAAAAACCCTTTTGGCGGCGCCGTTCAACGCGGATCGTGAAACATCCAATCCCATACATGTCGCAAATGGATCAAGTCCAGATGCCTTAGTCAATCGACAAGTAGTGCCCAGTGGCTTCATTCCTTACGGTGGACTTCCTGGACCCACTTACCACCCAATTCTCTCAAGGTCGATGTCAATTTGCCGCTCTCGTCGAGGGCCGTCACGTCGTCACCACCCCCGATACTTTTACCGTTGACCAGCACATTGGGAACAGTTCGACGGTTGGTAGTCTCGGCCAAAACGCCCTGCAATTCGCGGCCACGGGGGTGTTGGTCCAACTCCACGACGAAGGGCGCAGGGGTAATGGAGTATTTGTCCACTAGGATGGACTTGGCTTTGGCGCTGTAAGGGCAGTAGGATTTGGAGAAGATGATGACTGCGATGGAAGACATAGGGCATTAGTGAACTTATCTCCCACAGCATGGCAAACGAAACAAATGGAAAGCCACATACTAGGTGCCCGTTTCAGGATATCATTCAACTCAGCCACAGCATGCGCATGCGCCTCCGTCTCGGCTTCCTCTGCTTCTGCCTGCTGCGGTTGCTGCTGCTGCTGCTGTTGGAACTGCTTCTTCTTTTCCTCCTCTACCCCCTCCGGTTTCTTCGCCACGGTCATCTTCGTCCGTCCCGCGATGGAGATCTCTTCTACTTGGTCCACCGGTTGAGCCTTGGGGATCGCCGGCGCAATCTTGTCATCGGTCATGGGATGCTTGGTGTCTTCCTTGACCGGGTTGCGGTTCGATGCGGGAATGTTAGCCGCGGCGGCCTCGGCTTCCTTGACCTGCTTGCGGGCATCCATGGCGGCCACAGTCGAGCGGTAGAATTGCTGGTTCTGGATACTCCGCGCGTCGCTCTAGACATAACCCGGCGCGTCGCGTTAGCTTGTGTCACCACAATGTGTAGACAGGTAAAACCATAGGCGAGGGGTTTACCGAGTAGTACCAGGTCACGCCGGAGATCACCAGCACGGCAATGACCAGCAGTCGCATGCGCCGTTGGGAGAACATCTTGGACCGGAATGTGGGAAGATAGAATTGACGAAGGGAGGGGATTGACGGCGGTCCGATCGATTATCACGATCAGGAGATGGGATTAGGCCGCGGGAGAATGCTTGTCGCTGTTTCAACAGGCAACTGTGCGCATCGGCGCTAAGAAGGTTCAACAGTAAATGTGTCGAGCCGAGAGGTCATGAATGCAGCTCCTGGACCAACAGTGGCTGGACATTGGGCGGGAGCGAACGATCGGGAATTCTCGAACGATTCAAGACTGAAACAGGTGGCAAAGTCAATAGTGGTTGATAATTTCAATCGTATGTTATCAGTCAGAGGACTAAAAATACACGCGACCAAATAATTGTCCAAAGGTGTCTCCTAAGGGGAGGGGGGAGGGGGTTCCATAAGGAGTGGGGGAGGGTCGGTCGAGGCAAAGACAAACTCCGGGCTCACCGGCGCGGCGCCGATAGTCTATAAGCAGTCCCCGAGCATGTCACGGGGTCACTGCGAGCTTCCGCTCCAACAACTTTCTCCACCCACATCATTTCACTTGCATACTTTTGCGGATCCACCCCATTTTCGATGTCAATGATCTATTAGATTATGAACTATTCATGCTATAATGTGGGTATGTAGCTGGGTGGTATCATGGTAAAACAAACAAACACACAAACAAAATGCAAGACAGGGTCTTGAAGGCGACATACATAAGGACATATACATGTAGATTGCTCACAGGCACTCCAAATGGTTGTGGCAGATCAATGCCGAATCATGAAACCGCGGAGCCTGCAGCGATCTGACTGGAGAGATCGAGAAGTGCTGGTAATGAAGACCCCGCGGGGATCAATCCCCAGTACGCAGCGTTTCCCTTCGCTCGCCTGCGGAATATAATAGGTCTCAAAGAGAGGGACCATGGGGTATTTGGAACTCTAGGCCATCATCACGCTTGTACCGCGATGCCGGAGCGCGCCCCAATAGTTCCTTTGCGCTTTCCTTGGACCACAATCATCCAGTCCTCCCATTCCTTAGCTATTTCCATCAACACATTGCCCATTACCGTGGCGGAGGCCATTAATCCGTGCCCTTCACCTTCAAGCACACGAACCTCGCAGCGACGCATGGTTTTCCCCAGCCACTTGACGTTTTCCACAGGAACGCGAGTATCTCTGCTACCATGATGAATCACCACATTCCGAGTGATATCCACATAGCGGAATCCAATGGATTGACGACGTTCCAGACACACTAGCAAATCCACAGCCGGGTTTGCGTTCGTTGTCGCCAAGTCCCATATTCTGTGAGTCAGTCGATTATCGTAATCCACCTGGCGCTCCCGATCTAGCGATGCCGCAAGTGCGGCCTGGTTCGATAAATGCTCATCAATTGGGCGGCCTGCTCCTACTACGATAGGTGTTGGCTTCTCGAAGCCCTTCAGACCGCTTTGGTGATGGATCGCGCCTGGGAGCTGTTGAGGCTTGCTGAGTTCGATAACAGCTGAGCTTAGAATGTCTTTCTGTAGCGCTTTGCGCTTGGCTCGTCGAGGCGACTTCGGTAAACTAGAAGTAAGACTAGCACTTGCTGCGCTCATGAAGCTGGAGTTGGCGACCTTAAGGATAGACGTGGGAAGAGCGCGGAGAATGCGTTGAGTGTAAGGAACAGCATTGGTCGGGACTGGGGCCTTCAAGGAGCCAAAACTTGATAGTTGCGAAGGAGGAATCCACGGTGCCAGCAAATGAATTCTTCCCCGGATATGTTGCGGGATTCTCAATGCGGTGGCGAGCGCGTAGATAGCGCCAGCGGAGTGTGCCATAATTGAGAACTTTGTCACCTTAAGATGGTTGCATACAATCGCAACGTCATCTAGAAAATGTCAGTCAACGACTCAGAACGAAGGAAGTGATGATGGCGTGAGATAAGCAGGACTCACCAGGCCAACTGAGAGGGGTTGCCGGCTCGTTGATGTAAGGTGCGCTTTCACCCACCCCAGGGCGATCTAGTGTGATCAAACGAAGGTGGAGAGACCTCGCCAACTCGTCATAAAAAGCCATCAAGTATCTCGTCAAACCCATACCAAGGCAACAAAGAACCACATGACCGTTGGGATCCCCAACCTCCGAGAATGCTATAGAGCGACCCGACGCGGGGTGGATAACCCTCTGGGTAAGCTTAGCGGCTGTCACGTAGTCCTGGATCGCAAGGTCGATAGAATCCGCGCTGGAGGGCCGCTCGTCCACAGCGAAATAGCCGGTGGGAGAACTGGCATTTGACCGAGAACGCTGATGTCGGAAAGGAGAGGGCGGCTCCGCTGTGTTTCGATGAGAAGCTTTCTCAAAGGGGTCAAACTTGTCAAAGGAGTGGATGGATGTTGTGGCAGATCTAGAAGTGAATGGAGGGCTGATGCGGGCTGTGGAGCGGCTCTTGCCCGTTAGGACTGCCGGAGCTGGAGCGCTCTCGTCGAAGCTGAAACGAGATGGATGTTCCGTTTGTTGCGAGTCGGTAGTTCCGTCAAATCCGGTGGAATTGACCAATTGCTGAGCAGGCGTGGCAATCGGCTCTTTACGAAAATCAGATGGGATATCATCTAATTCTAGCTCGGTCTTGATCTTTTGTTGTTGGTCCTTTAGTTCCAGAATTCTCTTTGTCACCTGATCAGCTTCACTTCCCACCCCCGAAACGGCGCTGTCCACTTTCATTTCTCTACTACTAGTGGATGAGTATCGGCTATGGCGAGTAGAGGATCTGCGGTGCTTTGGGCTCGAAGAGAATTTATGCCGTAAGGATGATTCACGAGCAGGGATACTCCGGCCGCTCCCGATTCCACCTGGCGCACTAAGCATGCTCTCACGAGCGCCCTGTAGAGATCTGCGTTCCTTGCTGGATGGTCTGCTAATCGAAGATTCTGTAGCGGTCTCGGTGGCGGAGCGAAATGGTAGGGCACGTCCTTCTTCGGCCACGTCGGCCATGGAATACAGGGAGCGTACACTGGCCCTACTCCGCGGTATGTTATGTCGGAAACCGTCGTTGCAGCTGTTTGCCTTGCGCAATCGATCTACCTGTCGCTCTTTTTCGCTAGGGAACTCTCGCGAGGTTCTTTTCAAAATGCTGATTTGGTGTTTGAGACTTGTCTTGGAACCGGACGAGGCGACACTATTTGCGGTGGAAAGCCGTGGACCTGGTTCGGCAGTGATCATGCCAAAAGCGGAATCTTCGTAGGCTGCCTTGGACGAAGTAAAGGAGCCCCTTGAAGTCGGTCTCCCTGGGGACAAGGGCGGATCGAGGGCAACTTTGGATTTCGAGGGTGGCGGGGCCCGGGCCATACGAACGATCGGAGCGACTGCTGCATCATCCGGATGCAAGAAGGGACTCTGTGCCGTCTCCTCCGGCAGCTGAAACGCCCCGAGACTTAGCCCGAGTTCATGCGCGCTGGAGGGTCGTTGGTCCGGAATGTGATCTTGGTCGGGGGCCAGGTAGACGGGCGAGCCGGGATCGGTCTTGGTGTCAATGCGCGGAACGCTGTCGAAGTGCGTTTGGAGGGGTACAGATATGGTCGACAGAGACGAAATCAGAGAAGAGATGACCTCGGGAGAGGCAGGATCGGATGCTGGCGGAGGGCTCGCCGCGAGTGCGCGCGACGGAATCGATTTGCGACGCTTGTCTGGCAAAGCCGAATGTTGGAAAGGGGCATCGACCTGGGATGTCGGCGAATGTTCCGCGCGATCCATGGCGGGCATGGACAGGGAATCTGACGTTCCAACAGCAAGTTTCGGCCCCAGCTAGCAATGGGCAGGAGACAATCACCGACGATATATGCGGTTGATGGTAGTACGCGCTTGCATGATCCAGTGAGAGGGCCAGATAACGTCTGCAAAGCTTGGTAGCTTAACGGTAAAAATCAATAGACCGCGGGCGCTTGACGCATGTGCCAGTCACCATGCAGGCGTCGGGGGAGAGGGGGAGTGGAGGAACCAGGGCCGTCCTATCGCTTGCCCTTGCGGTATGCAAGCCCAGCGCGCCCCCTTGCCGAACGTTTATTGTCTGGAAGGAGACCAGCAGCTGAACGAGAGGGGGAGAGAGGAGGATGTGATGTATGATCGACCTAGACAACCAATGAATTTTCGCAATGCAGTAAACAAGGACGACAGGGAGAAGTCAGAACGGTCGTTGTACGTAGGAGAGAGGGGGATTGCACGGATAAGAACTATTGAATTAGATAGTGAGAAAAAAAAGATTAAAAAATAAAATAGAAAAGAAAAACAGAAATAGAAAAAAAGGGGAATGGTTGGTGGAAGAAGGGAGGGGGACCCAAGGAACGATCAAGGTCGATAAAAAGGGTACTAATCCCGAAACTGGGAGGATAAACAATAAGCGGTGTCAGTGTAAAATCCAGATAGTGTAAATAAGAATAGAGAAGAGACAAGAAGAAGGCAATGTGCTATGTCGCTTCAGAAGACATTCAGAAGAAATCTCAAAGATACGGAGGAGCAAAACAAAGTAGAGGGACTAGATAGAGGCATCAACTGATGGTCTGAGAAAGAAATTAGAGTATGATGGAATGAATGATGGAATGATTCCGGTGGAGACAATCTACAGTTGTTCCACTGATCACTTTTCCTTGCCTTTCTTCTTCTTCTTCTTCTTCTTCTTTGCACTGAAAAAAAGACACTGTGCGTCATCCATCTAGCAATCCTCCTTCCCCCTCCCTCGCTGTGTGCTTTATATCAGAGGCGAAAAAGCTCCCCCCCCCCCTCCCTTCCTCCGTCTTAGGAGTCCAAGGCAAAAAGTACTCGTACTCATAGGTAAGGTACGGCAAAGAAAAGGACCAAGCAATAATCAATGGTCTGGCGGGTCTCCCGCAGACAATGGATGGAAGGGAGAATCCACTCCCTCGATCTCACTGGATTCTTTTCCCTTTTTTTCCTCCGCACTGTTCGCAGATCCAAATTTTTGAATCGTATCGAGCTCGACTTTCCAGGGGTATCTACTCTCTGTACTTACTGCAGCGCTCAGCTCAACTACTAAGTATATTAATCATGTTGATGATGCAAGACAAGCCTTTCCTCGGTACTGGAAGCTCAACTCGAAAATAATACACGTCCACGATGGTCGAGGCAAACAGTCTCCATCTTGCTCGTAAGAAACTCTTGACTCAGGAGCATGGATCCCCACCGAACCCTCACAGGGTTGAGCACGAAATGAGGGTCGGCTGTTCTCGATCCGCACTTTCGGTATCTGCAAATTAAACTACGCGGTCTATTCCGAGGCAAGGATGGATAACTTCCACTGCCGCCACCTCTTATGCCGGGGCGATGGTTGACGACCGATCTTCCTGCATTCCTTCTTAACGCACCCAATGAAATAGCTGCAATATAGAACACACAGGCCGCGTGGAAACATGATATAAGAAGCGTTGGGGCTATGAGATTTATGCATATCATGTGGATGTGAGATCATCATCGTTCATTATTGCTAATGAGAGCACGCCCTCCAGGCTGGGTATCGTCGCAGGGGGATCATTTCATGTCAAAGTGGATGCTTGGACAGTGCAACAAACAGCGATCTCTATTGTATGCCAGTAGGGGGTATTAATCTGGCATCATCTCAATTGAAGCTCGGGCTTTCCTGATAGTGGTTACTTAGTCCCTGATGTAGACGGTCGCGGACAACTGGACTTAGTGAGCAGAGGAGATTGAAGTTGATTTTATATATTCACATCTGAACCGGTGATTCGGTGATGAGGTGGTACATACGTTGTTGGTAGAACTTTGTATTAAACATCCCTGAGCTGTGTTCTCTCAGCTAAGCACGACGAGATTCAATCCAAGGACCTCCTTTTCATGCACTCCAGCGTGGGATTGTTGAATGAATTTTTTATGATGCACAAGGCGTCGTGTATCGGAGTATGTGAATGTTGCGCGGCGGGAGGACCGAAAGCAAGCTTGGCATGTTTTGCAGTCGGAAACCCCATCTGGCATTTAGTTGCCCGCAATCCCTCTCTGACGTGCCGCCAGCTCATTCGGGTGGAAGCTCCCCCAACAACAACCCCTCTACCTAGGTATCTACGTTATCACAATTGGCCCTTCACTTTCTACCCCATTTTTCTTTGGACCAGTCACCTCCGGTGTGACTTCGAATTTCCGTTCCAATCAGATATGCGGTGACCGACGAGATCGCGAGAGAGCACCTGTCCGCAATGGACGCCTATCCTGAAGACTACGTCACTCACAACCTTCCGTTCATATTGCTCTCCGGCCTTGAACCAGAGCCCGAGGAGGAGCTGGAAATCGTGCGGACCGATTATCCTCTTTTGCATGAGAAGGGCGCGAAAGTATACTCAGATTTCCCGCCGTTGAGCGGCTCGGTTGCGGAGGAACTGCGACGTGTACTTCTGGAAGAAGATGCATCGCGCTTGGTAGAGAGTCCTAGAGACGAAAGTCATACAGACTCAGCAAGAGCTCAATATAAAATCAAAAGTGTTGGACGGGTAAGCCATTTCAGGGCGCTACTCCAGGCCGTGCCCCTCCCTCCGCTTCATCTCCTTGTCGCACCGACAGACTGGTTGCGCCGGGGGCCTACGACTGTCACCCGGTCATGCTCTTGTTTCACCATCATTCTGCTCATTGCTGTATGCGAGATTCAAGTTGACTGATACCTGCCCAGTCTTATAGATTACCTCCGCGCAAAGCTGATCCCCCACCCGTATCCCCGCCGACAAGTCCTGTAGCCGGCCAGGAGAATGATGTACCGCGCGGAACCTCGTTCATACTTCACTCGCCTATTTCACCTTTGACTCCATCGTCGCCCACATTTCCTGATGGCTTACTTACGCCTTTGTGGGTCACTAAACATCAGGGCCTCGTTCCCGCGGCGGTGATCAACTTCTTTCCGTTTTGCGCAGACCCTAACATGAGCTCGCTGCGCGACAACCAACTCAAGATAGAGATCAATGGATTGAAGAAGGAATGGCAGTCATCAGGCTACAAGACTCGATTCTTAGTTGTTCTTTTATCCGAAGACCCCGAGAACAGCTACTACGGAGATGCCGAGGACCGGGCAGCGGGCATTCGGAGAGCGACCAATCTGGATCAGAAGTCACTTTTCCTTCTCCCATCCGATGCCACGACGATGGAACTGAAGGAATTCGCAACGTCTTTGTTATCTCACCTGCAACCATCCGTGATAGAATACTATCGAGATTTGTCTAAACATGCTAGGAGAAAGCGGAACCGAGGAACCATCCCCCCACCAACAGCGCCACCGACTAGCGGTACTTCCCAGACCTTGTCGAGTCAGGGTTGGAATGTTAGATATGAATTCAAATTGGGGATCTTCGCGGAGTTCCGTCGAGAAATCGATGCAGCATTGAGGAACTACGAGAGCGCGTACGAAACTCTGTTCGGCCAAGAAGTCTTTGAGTCTATCGCTGGCTGGAATCCTCGGTTTAATGATGCGCGCTTACTTGGAGACGCCCTTGCCATACGAATTATACGATGCCTCTTGTGGATCGGGCAGACCGCCATTGCGGTGCGGGCATGGGGCAACCATCGAACACGTTCACACGATATCCTCAACCGCCGCGGTAAAGGAACGAAGAATTATGGATGGGAGGCGTGGGAGGCTCGGTGGTCGATGGTCATGGCACAGCTCATACGTCAGGCCAACATTCCTCAGTTTACCTCCGTGGGTATACCGCAAGATCAATTCCAGCAGCAATATTCGATTTTTGTCCCCCAAAACAAAACGAATACCACCCTTGATGCTGAAGTACCCTGGGAGCAGCTTCACCATGAGGGATACTGGCTATATCGAGCAGCCAAACACGCCAACTTCCGACGTATTTTGGCAGAGCAGATTCCAGAAGAAGACCGGATGCCACCTGGACAATCTCCCGCCTCTCAGATAGCGAACAAATCTTACATGTACGACACATATCTGGTACCAGAACCACATTCCGAGGCACCTAGGTCGGGGACAAGCGGCTTCAATCACTTTGCTTGGAGACTAGATGCGCTAAAAGCAGCCTTAGAAGAATTTTCGAAGCGTGACCAGATACGGAAAACGGAAAGCATTAGCTTGGAAATAGCTGAAGAATACATGCGTGTGGGACTGTGGCCGGAAGCTTATGCAATTCTTAAAACGTTATGGCCAACCTTGACGTGGCGACGCACTGGCTGGTGGCAGTTAATGGAGAAGGCCGGCTGGGCGTTGAGAGAAAGTGCGTCACAGGTTGATGACGGTGACCTGATGTTACGAGTTGACTGGGAGTTGCTCAACAAGGGTAAGATAAGACCCTGACTTGATCCTATGCTTGCATAGATACCGGTTGGGCTAGCTTTTCACTTGGCTTGCGCTGAACTGTTGACAACCGATTAGCTTTCACGCCCCGGCCCGATTGGCATTACGATATTCATCGGAGTCTCGAAAACCTTCCCTTGGTAAAACCAAAGCCATCGGTTGTTCTGCTTGCAGAGGATGTTGTTTCATGCGGTAAGACGCACCCTCCGCTACTAAGGGTTTGATGCTAAACACTGCCCGCCAGTCACGGCATCATTTGTTTTTCAGAAGTCGGAAGGCAATGTCGGCGAGCCACTAAAGGGTCAACTGGCTATCACATCGTTAGCCCACGCATCATCAGCACCCATCAGATTCTCAGAAATCAAAATTGCTTTCGAGGGGTGCCTGCGCCCAATCAGGCTTCAATCAAATGGCGACCAAGAAATTGATACTATGACGCCGTGTACAATAACTTCGCCGTCTCTGCGTGACCCAAGTGTGTCGGTAGACCAGTCCTCTATCCAGTCACCTACTATTGGCTTGACAGCGCTGACCGGCATTGCGGGTCTGACCATTGCCCCCTCTCAAACAAGGGTGTATGATTTGACATGCATTCCTCGAGAGGCAGGAGATTCACGCGTGGCTTCAATAACACTGCTTATTGAGGAAGAAAAGTTTGACCTTGCCATCGCTATTACTGATAACAACACAACCCAAGCGTCGTGGTGGCAGACGGCCTCAAAAGGCCCAACACGACGACGTGTCGGCAAAGGTCGAGATCCTGGTCGGTGCAAGATCCTGCCGAAGCCGCCGAAGATACGTATCTCTGTGCTGAACATGCGAGATACATACTATACAAACGAGCAAATCATCCTTAAGGTTGACCTTCACAACGAGGAAGATGAGGCTGCCGAGGTCTCAGCGGAAACGAGACTTTTCGGTCATCCAGATTCCAAAGCCAAAATCCGATGGTCAGATGAAGCGACATGCCCCGAGACGCCGAGCTCTGGGCAGAGCACACCGACTGAAGGGGTGTCACATTTCATCAAACGGCCAATAGGATTGATGGAAAGCTCGAGCCACCGAGAATTGGCAATCGTTCTAACCGATACCAGCGAAGCCTCTAACTACGAACTCGAAATATCCACAGTTTACAACCTCGTGTCTGATATTCAGACACCAATCATCGCAACAACACGGGTTGGCCTAACTATAATCCGACCTTTTGAAGCCAACTATGAATTCCTTCCTCATCTTCATCCAGAGCCCTGGCCGGACTTCTTCACCGTTGACGATGACCTGCTCCCCAATGGAGAGGTAACAACACCTGGAGGGCTGCAGCAGCGATGGTGTCTGAATTCAAAAGTTGTCTCTTTTGCGTTGGAGCCTCTCGTCATCGAGAAAATGTCGGTTGTGATGCTTGGACTCGGTGGGGCATCAACCTGCCATATCGGCTCGGAGCAGGTTGTTAGTCCTGAAGCTGTTGAAATCCAACCCGAGGAACTCCGGGAGTCCAATTTCGTTCTAGATCTGCAGAAGGAGATTCTGGGCGACCGACGGCCTACTGCCTTGACTCTGGCCCTTGAGATACGATGGAGGCGTAGCACAACCGAAGATGATGGCTCTAACTTAGATACCACCACGTCGACACTTGCTATCCCCCGATTCATGATCCCGGCCGGCGAGCCTCGGGTACTGGCCTCGGCGAAACCTTCCAACGCTCTTTCAGGACTGATTCACCTCGAGTACACGCTGGAGAACCCGTCAATGCACTTCCTCACTTTCAACCTGACCATGGAGGCTAGCGAGAATTTCGCCTTCAGCGGACCCAAGACGATTGTTGTACAACTGGTACCGCTGAGCAGACAAACAGTCCGGTATAACCTACTGGCCTCTAAACGGGGTTTGTGGATTCAGCCACAGCTCGTTATAGTAGATACATACTTCAACAAGACTCTTCGGGTCCTTCCGACAGAAGACATGCGAACGGATAAGAAAGGGATTCTGGTCTGGGTCGATGCTGATGACTAGAACTTAGCGGTAAGGGAAAGATCTAGGTGGAGATAATCTTGTAATGGTTCAAATGAAGATCTAGGTTGGCTCGAAAGAGATACTCGTGCAGTGGCTGCAGAATGTTCGTTTGGATAGACCTCGGAGTGTGTACATACAGTGTGATGAAGATGAAGATGATGATGACATGCATGCCGTTTATTTAATATAAAGACAAGTCCATCACGTGATCCCGGCCTTATCACAAATTGCCCGCAATGGTCTAGCGACGGCGATCGGAGCGACGCCCGCAGCTCCCCGTTCCGTTAAGCGGAGAGCGACTCTCTCGCTCGCTCTCTCGCTCTGTCGTCGGACGGAAGAGCTGCGCAGATTCACCTTCTGCCCTCCTCCCACTTCGCTCTCACCACCACCCCCCCATCTCTTTCGCCCGTGTCTTGGTCTCGGGCTCAAACCCGGACACACTTCCTTGATACAGAGTCTCTGTCAAAAACCCTTCTTGTCAACACCATCGTCATCCCAGACACCATTTCCTTCCCCTCTTCCTGCTCTTGCGGCTGCTTGGTAGTGCGACTGCTTCTTCCGTCGTCTGTTCGCTCCAACCGCAGCCATGAACCAGCAGGCCTTAATCCTCGATACGATCCTTGGCATGAAAAGGGCCTTGCACAAGGAAAATGATTGTACGTCTTCACCTCCCCATATTACCCTTCCTTGCCGAGATTTTGGCTAATCCTCCTTCCTTCTCGCCGTGGTAGATTCGGGCCCCGACGATCCCATCACCCAGCCAACAAATCGAGGCAACAAGCTCCGAGCAAACGCGAAGTTCGTCCGCGAGGGCGCACTAGGATACTTGCACCCGGAGGATCAATATAAGCAGGTGAGTCGCTCATCCGCATGTGTTCACTCTCGTTCATACTGCCAGTCTGGCGGTGGCTGTCATGAACGGACGGAAGCACGGACTTAAAGGGAGAGCGCGAGTTGGAAGGCTGGCTATAACGGGTTCTAATATTAACAGAAAATCGAGCATGGAGGGTTTACGCGCTACATCCTTCAACGGAACCCCGTGCGCTACGACTCGGAAGGTGATGAGCTCGATGACGACGATGAAGACTCTGAGGCCGATGCTGCGGCAGCGGAAGAGAACCCATTCTCTGAAATCGCTCTTGAAAGTGAGTCTTCACCCCCTCTCCCAGGATTGGTTGTGGGAAAGGTACGGGTGGCTAATTGTTCTATCTCATACGGTCTTAGATTACATGTGCCCGCTCAAGCATCCTTCTGAACTGCCTACCCATCCTTCCATGTCGCATGCCTACACGTCGAAAGCACTGTCGAACATGACGAAGGCGATTGAAGCCAAACTTCGCCAGGAAAGAGCATTGTTGTGGCGAGCGAGAAATCTGCACAGACAATTTCTTGGGGATAGTTCTTGGATGTCATGTGCAATGGTTGAAACACCGGGAGATCGCTGGATCTTCGAACCCCGGGTGGCTAGTACTACGCATAGCCCGTCTTTGAGCCAGTACGGACCGAATGGCACGGCTACTCCTCTACCAAGGAGTGAACCGGCAACGCAACGAAACGGAGCACAGGGGTCGTCGTCGGTTACAGATGCTTCACGGCTGTCTCATACCGCTCAGAACGAGACGCCGCAGGCTCAGCCTGCTGCAGATCAAGACGTGGAGATGACTGATATCCCAGATGAGCAGACGAAGCAGGCCAATCATTTGCCAAAGCTCGATCAAAGCAGAGAACCTAAATCGGAGGAAGTTGACACACCTGTTGGCGACTTGCCGCATCACTCAGAAGCAACCAAGCAAGAGGCGCAAGTCAATGGAGGTAACACTGTCAGCAACCCTAAAGCCGTGGATGCTCGGATATCCGAATCCGATAGTGCTCTTGACCGAGCAGGGAAGGGAAACGCAAACAACGATGGCCTTGCAATTGTTGGAGATGCACAGCCAAACACCGAGAGTCGTCTTCATGCGCCAGGCGACGAGACGGATAAGGACGCAGAGATGCTGGATGGTTCCTCGCCAGAGCCTCCCCGACGCATGACAACGCGGGCGCAGGCCAACGCTACCAATCCCCAAGAGGATGATGAATCCGACCTTCTGTCCCCGTCTCCATCCGACGACACTCTGGGCAGCCTACCCACACCTCACCCGCTTTTCCTCATACCCGAAACGGTCCGACCTGACCTCAACTTCGGCCTCCCGCCCAATGAAGCGGAAGACACCCGCCGACTATTATGGTCCTACGTCCAGAAACAAGAAGAGACGGTCCGCGGCTTTGAGCACATGCTGGAATGCCTCCTCCGCGCTTGTCGAATGAAGGAGGACGTACTTGAATGGTGCAAAGCTGAAGGCCACGTCGGCGAAATGAGCGACGGCGAAGACTGGTATGACCGCGAGAAATGGGGTCTTGCCGAGGGAGAGGATCTCAAGAAGGGCGCGGACGAGGATGACATCGAGCCTGTCGAAGAAAGCCGGACGTCGAACAAGAGGGGCAGAGGAAGACGAAATTAGACTTTCTTCGCTTCTGCTTTTCGCCTCTTCTTTCCCCTCCCCTTCCTTCCCGGCTCACCACTCTTTCACTTTCCACGAATGCAGGCATCGATTCTTATCTTAACATCTCAAGAGACCTATAGCGCGGAGTTGGCGGTGTTTACTTTTGAGCTGATCCCCATTGAATATTGACTGATGACCACCCCCCATTTCCCTGTCAGACTCTCTGCATGTAGCACGCCGCATATACACACCTTGATACCCACCCCCATTTTACCCCCATCTCCTGTGACATATGAAGACTACTTATTACGGATCAGAAATATGTTCGACCAGTAGTATCAGGGCACTTGGCATTTTTTGTTTTCAATCATTGCGATCTATATACATAACCATGGCCTCATGAGAAAAGCTCACAAATGGCAACATCAAAGCATTTTATTTACTTCCCCTACTTCCTCCCTTCTCGTGTACTGTAAACCTTTCTTTCTCCTCTTGTTCTTTTGATTTTCTTTTTCGATCGAATAACCGGCCGCCGCCAGAGACTGGTATATTGTACCATATCCTCGGTTCGTCGGCTTGCTTTCGTTTTTCATTTTTGACTCTCTGCGTTGTAGCTTTAAAAGGGGTTGGTGAGTGGGTATCGGGTTATCGTTGAGGATCGTTGTAGAGTAGAGAAGCCTCTGCACTTTCGATTTTACCTGGTGGGTTGCGTTGACGTTGCGAGGCTGTCTTAGGAGGGCAATGGCATGCGATAGCAAGATGCGGAGTAGTAAATGGGTGTTGAAGAGCCAGGGGCTCCCCTCTTTTCTTCATTGGCGCGTTAGGGGGGAGCTGCATCGCATTCGCATGTGGATTTGGGGGGTGGTTATATCAGGAAGCCGGGGAGAGGTGCATGACATGATACTCCCGAAATCGAAGTATGACCGTCCGTTGAAAGGGCTGCTTGCGAGCTGCGATTACAGGTTCTTCTTGCCGCCTTGCTTGCCCTTGGCACGCTCGCGTTCGCGCTTGGCGTAGATCTCGGCAGTGAAGGGACTACATGAGGTTTGTTTGTGGTTAGTGGATCACGAGGTCCAGTCTGGGGTGTTCTTGTGGTACAAAAGCAGAAGCGCGTGTGGGCCATGATGTTCGTGGGACGGTAGGTTTGCAGGGATTCTGGTCTTGTCGCGTTGGGTTGGTCGAGTGAGGCTGATTGATACTTTGCCTTGTACAGAGACAGGCCCGTGATATGATGTATAAGGAATGAGATGTAGGGGTGGGGGGACAGTGGATGAAAGGGGATACTTACTCCTCCCATTGGAGAGCGAACCAGTAGAGAATGAAGACTTCGGCCGTCAGGAAAAGTCCCGCCACTTTGCCTTTGTAGAGGGCAACACCCAAGAAGTTGAGGGTGCTTCCCCAGTACATCGGCGAGCCGGTGACGTTGAAGGGGAATCCGGTGACGGGGGCATCCATAAGGATTCCGAAGTAGTCTCCCAGGTAGGTGCCTGTCACACCGAGAGCCCACATGCTGGAGAGGACGAGGACAGAGCCGACGGAGAAGAGAAGACCGCCGAGAACGGGTTGGTGCACTGGGGCATAGTAGGGCTGGTCGGCCAGGGCCGTCTGGTAGATGTGGTCGCGTAGGATTCCAATGCCGAAAATGGTGACTGCGAGGAAGTAGCAGCCGTAGTACGGGTTACCCCCGAAAATACGAGTCAAGAAGTGATTGCGGTATTCTACAGAACAAGATGAGAACGAGGTCCATTCACACCCTGTAAGGCTGGATTGGTTCGGATCTCGCCAGGCTGGCAGGCAGACCTGAGTGACGGGGGTGGTGGGGAGAACCGACCAGCACGTGCGACAATGCTGATTTTGAGACGATAGATTAGTCGACTGACCCGAAGAAAAGTATGACAGACGGTCAGTGAGGACGGTCCAGCACGAAATACTCACTTCCAGAAAATCGGGTTGAAGGCGATGGACAACGCAGCCCCTAGACAGAGAGTGGAGTTGAGAATCACATGCGGCGGGGAGAACCGGGGAAGACCTTAGCGGGACATACATTGGAGGGATGGCTGGGATAAGTCAACGAAGTGGGAGAGGGAAGCCATAGCGAGAGAAATAAAGCAAGACAAGGCGAGACGAATGGACAAGAAAGGGAACTGAGGAGTGAAGAGGAAAAGAAGAGAGAGGGAAAGAAGAGAGAGACGAGGAAGGAGGAAGACAAAAGAGATGGAGGTGGAGAAGAACATCTCCCGAAACGGCATGACGTCGTTTATCTTCCTCGGCGGCCGTCACGGGACTTCAACCCCGGCCCAACACTTTTAGTCGGAAACTCATGAGGTTTATTTCAGCCCGTCGTCAGGGCCAGATTATGCAATAAACACCATGTCTCACGATTCTATAGTGCCGCAAGCATAGTAGTTGTCCCTAAGCATTCGAAGATGGGAGAAAGCATACTTGAGCCAACCCAACTTGTTGACAAGATTCCTAATTCGGTATAGCCGGTAATGCTATGATACCGTACTTTACCAATCGTGGTCCCGGACTCCGGATCAACCATATATCCTCACCGCCTGCACTTATCATCATCGTTCCATGCATTATCTCATCGTGGTTATCTCGACCATATAATACTCCCAATATTGTCCCAGTCAGGGGTTCCTTTCGAATTTCCATGATATTGAAATAAGCCATACAATGTCTTTTTCAACAAATACACCCTGTCCTTATCTCGCGTGACCCGGCATGGCAGCACGACTGATCCGGGGACAATGGCCCTGAAGCGTCAAGAGTATGTCCTGCTGGGCATCGGTGGTTTCATAGCATGGGGACTGGTAACCCAGTGGCTTCCTGTGCTCCGATACCTTGGCTATGCACTGGTGTCAGGCGCATTGATTTCTGCGACTATTTTACTTCTTCTCGTCCTTCTTACAACGCGACCTACAACTGATGCAGCCTCCCCCACCTTCAACAAGCGCCCCGTCGCGTTCCTCACCCGCCGCCATTGGGACAAGGAAGCGCGGGGTGTTCAAAAGCGCTCTATCTACAAACCCGACTCTCTATACCCTCAATCTTTTGTTGTCTCTGAGGGCATTGATGAAGTTCTCAGTCTAGTTACGCGCGATTTTGTCGCATCCTGGTATCAACACATCAGTCCAAACCCCGCATTCGTGAACGAGGTCGACCGGGTGATCCGAACCGCGATTGAAAACCTGCGCGAGCGACTACTTGCGGAGGACCTAGTCTCACTTCTAGTCTCCCGAATCTTCCCAATACTTACAACCCACCTGAAAGAGTTCGACGTCGCGGAGCGATTGGTGCGGGGACGAAATCTTACACGGAATGTCACCGAGTCGGAAGAGCTCGACCTGGCCATCGCCAGCAAATATCGGGAGGGAAATTTACATCCGGCCGCCAGACTTTCCTTGTCAGATCAGAAGCTCGTCGAGCAAGAGTACCTCCGCAAACTGACCGTCGGTTTGTTGCCAAAGCTTTTTCCCGCATCGGTACTCAATAGTCGCATCGTCTCCGTCATCGTCCGAGAAATCCTCGCATGCGCCGTACTGTACCCTATAATTGCGTCACTTTCAGACCCTGACACTTGGAATCAACTGGTGGAGGCCTATGGGCGTACTGCTATACAGGACCGGAAGACGGTGCGAAAGCTGCGGGCAGCGTTGGACGAGCATGCCTCACCAGCCCCAAGATCCAAGCGTGGGAGCCAATTTCCGCGTTTAAGTCCACATGACTCGGAAAGGGCCTTCGAGAGATTCGTACGAGCGATCCGGCGCTGCGACAATATCTCCGACGCCAGACGCTTCAGGGCGCTCATTGTAAGCCAGCTAAAGCGAGAATCCATGGTCGAAGGACAGGATGCGACTTACCTGCAAAGGCTAGAAACGGCTAAGAGGGTTTTGGATCAAAAAGTGGCCAAACTCTCGACGCCCGCAGGCAGCCATGTATCACACGCCTCTGCAGCCGCATCACACTTCCGCCGCAAGAACTCCGCATCACGGGAAGCATCGTTAGTCGATGTGATGCACGACGCTTCAGGCCTCTCTTACTTCATGGAGTTCATGGACCGTCAAAAGCTCATGTCTTTAGTGCAGTTCTGGATCGTGGTTGATGGGTTCCGCAATCCACTGGAGGATGACTTTGGAGATGAGGACTCTCCCAGTTCGACGACCTGGACGCCTACGGACCAAAATGACATGGCCTTGATCAGTCAGCGTTACCTGAACAAGCCCGAACTGAAAGTGCCGGATGAATCACGTCGAGCAGTCAAAGCTTTTCTTAGCGCAGGCAA
Source organism: Aspergillus homomorphus CBS 101889 (assembly GCF_003184865.1). Lineage (NCBI taxonomy): Eukaryota > Fungi > Ascomycota > Eurotiomycetes > Eurotiales > Aspergillaceae > Aspergillus > Aspergillus homomorphus. Next base: position 167,489 of record NW_020291925.1, on the reverse strand, counting down.
GCGAGCTACTGCGGATCAATACCGCAGAGCGCGCACCGTCATTCTAACCACCCAATCGGCGGTGCTGGACGAGCTCCAAAATATTTACTACCCCAAGTTCAAGAAGTCCGATTTATATTACAAATACCTTGCATCGGATGAAGTTTCACAGTCCGTGACACATGCACCTCCCAATCCTCCCAGCCCCGCCGAGCTGCTCGAGAGACGGCCGCTCCCTCTAATGACCCGCACTTCATCGCAGCCTAATGCCAGACCAAAAGACCTAAGACGAGCAGCTGTGTCGTCAAGTGATGTCCGTAGCATGGGCAAAAGGCTCGATGACGATGATTCTTCCAGAAGATCGTTCGATTCCGAAAGGTCAGCTCCCTTGTTCGATGATGACTATGACACCGATCCCCTGGCGATGTCGACCCAGAGTCTTGGTCAAGACTCGCAGAATGGTGACAACGAGGCAAGCCAGAATCAGGTGATCGAGACAATAGAGGCTGCTCTGAACGATATCATCACCAATCAGCCCAAAAATAGTCGGCTGGAAGATTTAAAGAGTGGAGATGCATCTCCCACTCGCCTTGTACCTGGTGATCCATTCCCGCGGTCTCCGCGTAGCTCGATCGAGTCTGCTCGGGCGGAGAACCGCGTTGATGACCGGGCGAAACCAAGTATCGCGTCGCTCGGACTCATTGATCGGTCTTCCCGCCATGGCGTCTTTGATGACGATCTCTTTGCCGACCAGCAGAAATTCATCGAAGATGAATATGAAGAGCCTCTGGGATCAGAAAAGGACCCGGCCGACGAGGTTCATGAAGCCGCCCCCGGAGACCTAGGGCTGACGGAAGCCATTGAGGCGCTTACGACTGACATTGAAAAGTTGGGGTCGCAAGAATCGGTGGTCGACACTCTGACTCGGAAAGCCGAGCTCACCAACAACACCGCGGAAATGCGAATCCTGCGCAAGTCCAAGGCGAGCATTCAGCGTGAGATTCACCGCAAAGAGATGCAACGGCAACAGTACATCATTCAAGAGAGTGATAATAGCTTGTATGGTCGATCTACAGTCCGGATCAAATCCATCGTAGTGGGTAAAGAGGAGGATGGTCGGGAATTCGCGATGTGTAAGCCTGAACGTCCCCTTCTGCTTAATTCTTCATACATATGACGGAATGAATCAATTCACTGACATATACCTAGACGTGATCGAGGTGCAGAGAAATGCCGGCGAGCAAATGCCAGCGGCATCCTGGGCAGTTGCGCGTCGCTATAGCGAGTTTCATGAACTCCACACCAAGCTACGCATGAGATACCCGTCCGTGCGGCACCTGGAATTCCCTCGTCGCCGGGTGGTCCTGAAACTCCAAAAGGAGTTCCTCCAGAAACGGCGTCTAGCTCTCGAAACATATCTACAGAAACTGCTCCTCCTCCCCGAAGTCTGTCGCAGCCGGGATCTGCGAGCCTTCCTGTCGCAACGAGCGATCATCCAACGCGACGAGACGCAGAGCTCTCGCGACGGAGAAACCAAAGACTTAGTAACCCGGATCTACAACTCAGTCGCCGACGGAATGGACGACTTCCTCGGCAATTTCGGCGTCCTGGATCAACTCTCTACGGCCGGCCAAAACCTCATATCTGCCGCCACCAACAATAACACCAATTCCGCAACCACCACCACCACAAACACCGTTCCCCTCTCCCCGGAAGACGCCGTCACCGCCGCCGAAGCGGAAGCCGAACTCAACGCGTTCGAAGACCGCGACCTTGAACCCTTCATCAAACCGATCTGCGACCTCTTCCTCGAAGGCTTCGAACTGAACAAGGGCAACAACTGGCTGCGCGGGCGCGCCGTCGTCGTCGTCCTCCACCAGCTCCTGGGCGGCACCATCGAGCGCAAGGTCCGCGAGGGCGCCCGATCCCTGGTGCAGGACGACTCGCTCCTCCGCTACGTATCCCTAGCCAGGGACACCATGTGGCCGGGCGGCACCCTGCGCCAAAGCAAAGTGCGCACCGCGCCCGAGCGTCTCCGCAGCCGCACCGAGGCGAGCCTCGTGCTGGCGACCCTGATCCCCGACCTGGCCGGCAACGTGGTCGGGCGGGCCAACGCGCAGGGCGCGGCCCGGCGCATCTTCGCCACGCTGAACAACCCACGGTTGAACACGCACCTGGTGTTCACGATCCTGGACGAGATTATGCTGGTTTTGTTCGGCGGGGCCAACACCACTGCAGGTACTGTCGACGGAGTCGGCCGTAATCGGTAAAACAACATCTCTCTACTACATTAATGCGTCTGATGATGACCGTGACGTATTGCGTTGTTTGTTATGATTGAGCAAATTCTGCGTGTTCCCACTTCCCCCTTAATCTGTTGTTCTTCTTTGCCCGTCAGTTCTTGCATCACTTTAGCGGGCGTTTGTATGTTTTACTATCGCATTCGAGCCATCAGGGCGGTCTTCTGTTTTATCCTCTGCCTCACCTGTGTCTATACTCATCGGCTGCCCATTGTGCAAATAAGCGTGATTGCTCCCTGTGACTTGAGGAATAATACACAAATTCCGTGGACGCTGCTTGCTAGATGCATCTCTCTATCCCATACTGTATCTAGTAACAACAACACAGATGCATTACCTAGTTCTTAAGTAAGTTGTAGTCGATGAAGTGGATCCTAGTGCTGACGCCATGGAACTAGTTCCCTCAGCTTAGTCCCGCTAGTCCTCTTGGCGATCGGGGTCCTATCCCGCCCACTCATACCTCATGGGCATGTCTACATTTCTACTCATTGGGGCAAAAAAAGAAGGCCACTGATCGTGTTCCGGTTGTCTGGTTTGGTATTCGGAGAATGAGCGTGTGTAAATGATGGAATTCGCTGGTCGACACCCAGTCAATCAGTTGCAGTAGGGGTTGCACTTCCACTCCACTTCTTCCATCTCAGCCCTTTAAAAACACCTGGCGTACCCGCCTGAAAATAACGAAAGTGACCATGAGACGACAAAGAGAGACAGAAAGGAATTTAAAAGCACAGAAGATAGAGAATGGGGTTCGGATTACAAAGGATTAGATATCGTTCCCCTCACCCCTTGTCCCGCATTTGCAGACGGGGTCTTCAGTCAGCGAGGGGGAGGGAGGTGGTTCGTTACGAGGATTAGAGAGAAAGAGGGTTTGGCTGTGTGGTCCAGGCACAGGTAGGCAAGGCTGACAGGCCGCTCATGCGTCGTCGCTCTTCTTCTTCTTGGACTTCTTGCTGCTGGTCTGGACCGGGGGACCCGTCTTGGTCTGGTGGACGATGAGGCGTGTCCAGCACTCCTCCTTGTCCCACTCGAAACCTTTGAGGTAGGGCTCCGTTAATGTGTCGTCGGACTGGGGTGGTGAGGTGATGGTTAGTTGTGTTGCTTGGTGGGGTTGGAGGGGACGAGTGAAAGGTTCGAAAGAAAGTCGGGGAAAAGAACATACCTGTTTCTTGAACTGCTTGTGGATTGCGTCCAGCGCATCCTTTACCGTGACGCCCTTCATGTTGCGGGCTGTGACCTCCAGCCCCAAGGGGAAGTGCAGGTCGATCTTCTTGACGGGAGGGTTGACGAGGTGGAGTTTGAGGATGTCCTTGTCCTCAATGGTTGATGGGGAGGTGTTGAGCTTCCTGTTGTTCAGGCAGGTTAGCTTTAGGTCCTGGTGTTGGGTTGGTGGTGTTTGTGGTGCACTTACCATCCCGTGCGTTGCGTTTCAATGGGAAGAGTCAATTCGATCTTCTTCTCCTCTGTTTCACTCGGAGATTAGCTTGTGCTGGGGAAGTGACGGTGATAGACGACACACGTACCTAGTTCCTTGATGTTGTAGACGCCTTCGGCGGTGGAGGAGGCACGTCGTGTCTTGGCCTTGGTCTCCTTGGGCTTCTCCTCCTTGGCATCTAGCGTCAAGCCGGCGACGGCGGAGTCGACCTTGGTGAGTTCTTCCGACATGATGGGAAGGTATGAGTCTGTGGTTACTGGCTGGGGAGATGAGAATACATGAGTTAGTGATGATAATGCTGATGACGATGACGATGACGATAACGATGACGATGACGATGGTGAGGGATAGATGGGAATAGGAGAATGGCCTACGACTCCAGGGAGCCTAAAGCTACAGAGAGGGTGAAGTGACAAGGGAATATGGGGTGAAAGAGTTCCGGGTCAGGGTCCAAAGCTTACCGAACCGTTGGGGTGGAAGTAGTGGATGAACTGGCAGTGGATGAGAGATGGATAGTTCAATGGATGATGATGAAGAAGAGAAGAAAGAGAAGAAGAAGAGAAGGAGAAGGGAGGGGAGAAGGACTCAAGAAGTAAGTGAGTAGTAGTAGAACAGAGAGGGGAAGAGACACAGCGAGGAGGGTGGGCAGGTGACCTGACTGGTTCAACCCACCCCCGGTTCTCAATTGCATGAAAGCCCCCTTGACTCTCTGGCTCGACCCAGACTGTAATTAATTTCCACTCGTTTGACGGGTGGGACGTTGTTCGAATGATGATCGGAAGAGTCGACATCGACGGCTCATCTCGTGGTATACTCTCTATCCTCTATCCTCTATCCTCTATGGTGTATACTAACTAGACTATGACGCCCAGAATTGATTGTGAGAAGAACAACAACAGCAATAACAACTATAACAGTGATTACGACAGCTGCTCGATATCTCCACGACTGTTGTGATACTACTGGAATAAGACTTGAAGGAACTCAATAGGTTCGACCAGACTGGAATCGTATGTTGTTGTACAATACATACATGGGATGATCTCCGCATTGCTAGCTGGGGAGCGGCGTTTGATTCCTCCAGCATCATCAGCATCACCTGATGATGATGCTGATGATGATGATGATGATGCTGTGTTTCAGCCTTTCAATTCCGTTTCCAGTGTCCCTGACCCTTACTGGTATTCTGTATAATTTTTCCCTAGGAAATGTGATATTGTCCCCGGCAGGACCGGATCACACGAGCAGCTCCTGACGTTGAAAGCGGCCACTAAAAGGAAACTAAAGGCTGCACCCCGCATTCCCAACGCGGGAACGCTCCACTTGACACTGACTGACACTGACACTTGAACAAAGTACTGTTGGACTCTTTTACATAGTATGACACCACCAATGCAACTGCAACCAGAGATCGGCTCACTCCCCCACTCATTCCCCCAAAAATGGATGACTTCATCGTCTGCGTGGTTTTCGGGCTAGAATGCCAATCAATCGATACCAGTTTCCATGGTACTGTTCACTTCCCCAACCTGTAAACGGCTCTTGGTTCCCCAGCCGCACGTGAGCTAAAGTTGGGGCATCACCACTACAATGAAGGGACATGAAAGGTTACCAAGTACTCTGAGTGCATTGAGCACATTGAGTACATTGAGCACTGTCAGGGATGCATGCCTGGTCATGGACTGGACTTGTCGAAAATCATGCCTGGCTTCCCCCACTCCTTCGAGTGGTGTGATGTATGCTCAGCACCGAGCCGGGGTGCGCTGATACCTCCCTGCAACGAGCTGTCTCCAGAACGTCCATCGGAGGTCGATCGTAAGATGATGGAGGTCGGTTACTGGTTCGCAGACTGCCTCAACTTGCAGCCCCGGGCGGGGTTTGCCGTGAGCTACGAATCACGACCAGCTTCGCCTGCGGTTTCATACCGAATACTGTCGCCTGCCTACATTTGTTTGGCGTCGGAGCGGGAGGGAATGGGGAGGAAGAGGGAATTCTGGACTCAGGGCTGCCTGCATGCTCTGTATTCCCGTGTCTTAATTCCTGTGTGTATGTGTATACAATGTCATCTGTTAGTCCTGAACCTAGTGGTGACAACTCACTGTCAGCTCGGATGACCTGATCTCTTAAACACTTGTATGCCAACTCCGAGCACATCCTAGTCGTACCAGTGCCGGCTCATAGGAACAGGAACAGGAACCTGAACAGGAACCTGAACAGGAACAGACTATAAATCTGGCCGCTGGATGAAGCGCAGGCTGGCGTGCTGCCAGACCCAAAAACATCGACGAGTCGAACTCTCGATCATCTGACCCTCTCTCACCCATGCATGCACTTGTGAAGTGATACTCCCGATAAGGTCAAGTCGATCAGACCAAAGGACAATGGCTGAGTCAGCACCTGGGCCGGGCGGAAGGCGGTGTGGCTCGGCAGGAACGAAGATATTCGAGGATTGCGCGGATGGACGACGAAAGAGCATCACTTCTCCTTCCATGTTCCTGTGCTTCGTCGCCTAGCGCTTTCCCTTATCACGAGCTTTGTTCTTGCTCTGTAGTTTGAAAAAACCGTGGGGAGCTAATATTCTGATCTCGCAGTCGCCTAGAATCCCCCCTCTGATCCTGCCGACCGTCGACCGATTAATCCATCGCGTCTGCTTTTCCTTTTTCGTCTCGCGTGTCGGAGCTCTCGTCCCCATTGCCTCCGGCCAACCCGTCCTTTACCACATCACATACAGCAGATGGCATCGCTCTTCGGTAATGTTGGCGCTTCGTCGTCAGCGGGTGCTTCCAACACCACCGGCGACATCTCCAAGGATGTTGCCCTGAACCAGCCTCCGGAAGATAGCATCTCGGATATCCGATTCTCCCCCGGTCCGACCGGTGAATACCTTGCCGTTGCCTCGTGGGACAAGAAGGTGCGCATCTACGAGATCAACGAGCAAGGACAGAGTGAGGGCAAAGCTTTCTTTGAGCATGAGGGCCCGGTATTGAATTGCTGTTGGTCACCGGTACGTTTCGTCCTTCCTCCCCCCTCTCCCGGCTCCGCGACTAATGCATGAGGGACCTGTCCAGGATGGAACGAAAGTCGTTGGTGCCGGCGCGGACAAGGCGGCCCGCATGCTGGATCTGGCTTCAAATGCGACGACTCAAGTGGCAGCGCACGATGCACCGATCCGCAGCTGCCATATGATCCCCAACCCGCAGGGCAACACCCCGTTACTCATCACAGGCTCGTGGGACAAGACGGTGAAATACTGGGATATCCGGCAGCAGACTCCGATCGCAACGGTGGAATGCCAAGAGCGCGTCTACACAATGGACGTCAAGAACAAGCTGCTGGTGGTGGGCACGGCGGACCGCTACATCAACATCATCAACCTCGACCAGCCGACCAAGTTCTTCAAGACGATGCAGTCCCCCCTCAAGTGGCAGACGCGGGTAGTCAGCTGCTTCGCCGACTCCACGGGCTTCGCCGTCGGCAGTGTCGAGGGCCGCTGCGCCATCCAGTACGTCGACGAGAAGGACTCCAGCTCCAACTTCAGCTTCAAGTGCCACCGCGAGCAACCGCCCAACCAGCGCGACGTCAGCAACATCTACTCGGTCAACGCCATCTCCTTCCACCCCATCCACGGCACCTTCAGCACCGCCGGCAGCGACGGCACCTTCCACTTCTGGGACAAGGACGCCAAACACCGCCTCAAGGGCTACCCCTCGGTCGGCGGCACCATCTCCACCACCGCCTTCAATCGCACCGGCACTATCTTCGCCTACGCTGTCAGCTACGACTGGAGCAAGGGCTACTCCGCCAACACCCCCCAACTTGCCAACAAGGTTATGTTGCACCCCGTCGCCCAGGAGGAAGTCAAGCCCCGACCCGGCACTCGCAAGCGGTAATGATTTAAGTTCGATAAGAAATATTCTGATGTCCAGGGAAAGAAAGAAGGGGAATCCGGGGAAGAAGGGCTTCATGCAAGCATTGGTACGTTCACTCACGGGTGTGTGCGTGTACGCTCGATCTATGTAATGTCTCTAAGGGAGTCCGGAGGTCGATACTTAGAGATTTTGCGAAATCAACAACTTCGACCTTCAGATCAGAAATCATTGGTTTCCACCTCTTTCTCCCGCATCTCCACATTTCCTCTCTTTCCTCTTCTATGTATTTCTTCTATCGTCGTTTTCTTTTGGTTCAGGGAATAATGCATATGAGCGGTTCATTTCAGGTTTAGAATCGATGTCTCCCGTGGTTATGCCGTAGGCAAGATGGTAGTAGGTAGGCACTATGAGCGACCATCTCGTTGCAGGGTGTTTACTCGCGTGGCCGATATCAATCTTCATACGTTTACCAGGATGGATTCGACCCCGGGAAAAAGAATCATAGTGCATCGAAGGGACCTATGATTTTTTTTTTTCTTTTTGAAATGCACCCGAACTACATCAGCCCACCTTGTATACACCTTCCCCTCACCTATTGCTAGAAAGTCGTAAAAAGAAGAAAAAAAAAACGATAAGACCAGAAACTATCCAGGAAAGTTCAAGTTCTGATGATAAGTGTAAATAAAGAAAAAGGAATCAATCTGCATCATATCTCGTATCAACTCTGCGCATATGTATAAGTAAAAACCACAGGAAAGAAAAAGAAAAAAAAAGTGCTTCTAATCCAACCACTAACACGATCAGCATCACACAAACACACACACACACACACACACACAAGTCGCTCTAGAAAGACTTGAGATAAGGGAACTTCCGGTGTTTATTCCTGCTTGTTCCCCCAGTACAGAAACAGAACTGGCAGATGTTACGCTTCATGTACTCAAGAATTTAGGTGTGGATGGGATGGTGGCAGAAAGAAAGAAAGACAGAGAAAAAAATCTTCTAAACTTCTTGAAAATTCACGTCACAGATAAACTGGTATACTAAGAGGTGGGAAGGGTCACCTGAGCGACACCGTCCGTGACCTTGTCGACGGCCTCGTCGGTCGAGGAGTCAGATTTTTCGGCACCACCCTTGGCGGAGGCTTCGACGGGCTGCGCGGAGCCAGCAGCAGCAGCTTCAGCCGCGGCCTTGGCCTTCTTCTCCTTCTTCTTGGCCTTGGCGGCGGCGTTGGCGGCCTTCTTCGCGGCGACCCTGGCGGCCTCCTCCTCCTTCTTCTGGCGGTCGGCCTGGGAGCCGCCGAAGAGATCACGCCACTCGTCGGCCTTCTTGGGGTCGATGCGCGAGAACAGGTACTGGGCCTTGCCAATCTTGTGGCCGGGCTGGACGGCGGTGGGCTTCCAGCCGTCCTTGAGGTCGTCGAGGGCGGGGATCAGGCCGAAGGGCACGGCCAGCTGCTCGTTGATCGACTTGGAGGTGGCGGGGAGGTAGGGGGCGAAGACGCTGGCGAGCAGGTGGATGAGGTTGAGCACGGTGCCGACGACGGCGGCGGCGCGCTCGGGCTCGTTGGCGATCAGCGAGTTGTCCAGCCGGTTGGCCTGGATCAGGCCGTTGCCGATCTCCGCCAGCTTCATTGCGCTGACCACACCCGCCCGCAGGTGGGCGCCCTCCATCTCCTCGACGTACTGGCGCAGCGTGGCCGTCACCTCGTCCAGGGTGGGCTGGAAGGACTCGGGCACGGTGAACTCGGGCACCACCGACCCGTACGACGCGATCACCAGCTTGATCACCCGGTTGACCAGGTTGCCCAGCTTGGCCAGCAGCTCGCTGTTGTTGCTGTCCACGAACGAGCGCCACTCGAACTGCGTGTCGCCCGTCTCCGGGCGGTTCTTGAGCAGGTAGTACCGCCACACGTCGGGCGGCACGCCCGTCTGCTTGGCGTTGTTGCCGAACACACCGATGCCGCGCGACTTGCTGAACTTGCCGCCCTCGTAGTTCAGGTACTCAGTCGTGCTGAGGTGGTGCAGCATGGTCCACTTCTCGCCCGTGCCCATCTGGCAACCGGGGAAGATGACGCTGTGGAAGGGCACGTTGTCCTTGCCCAGGAACTGGTAGAGCTGGACGTCCTCGGGGTTGCGCCACCAGAGCTCCCAGTCGGGAGTGTAGTTGGCCGTGATGGAGGGGTAGCCGATGCAGGCCTCGAACCAGACGTAGAGCACCTTGGTCTCGAAGCCATCCAGGGGCACGGGGACACCCCACTTGAGATCACGGGTGATACCACGGTCCTTCAGACCCTCCTTCAGCCAGGACTCCGTAATGACGCGCGAGTTCTTGGGCCAGTCACCCTTCTCGATGGCCTTGGAAGACCACTCTTCGATCTGCGGCTGGAGCTTGTCCAGGAGGAGGTGGATGTGTTTCGTCGCGCGACGGACGGGGGTGGCGCCATCGAGCTTGCAGCGGGGGTTGATCAGGTCGAAGGGATCGAGGAGGTGGCCACACTTATCGCACTGGTCGCCACGGGCGTCATCGTAGTGGCAGCGAGGGCACTCGCCCTCGACGTAGCGATCGGCCAAGAAGGAGTTGTGCGTCTCACAGTACGGTTGCTCAGCGGTCTTCTCTGTCAGGTAGCCGTTCTCGTAGAGTCGCTTGAAGATGGCCTGGGAGATCTCGGTGTGCTGTTTCGTCGGGGTGCGGCCAAAGTGGTCGAAGCCGATCTCGAACCACTCGTAGACTTCCTGGTGAATCTTGTTATACTTGGCGCACAGCTCCTCCGGAGTCACCTTCTCCTCCAACGCCTTGGTCTCGGTCGCAGTTCCGTACTCATCGGTACCGCAGATATAGAGAGTTTGATGTCCGGCAGCCTTGTGATATCTAATTGAGGGTTAGGTTAGCTCAATGAGGGGAAAGAGAAAGGTAGAGAGGGGAGAGACGGACCTAGCGAAAACATCGGCACTGAGCACGGAACCCACGATGTTACCCAAGTGGGGGACGTTGTTCACGTAGGGCAGGGCACTGGTAACCAGGATATTGCGCTGACCCTTCTTGGGTAAAATCTTTGATTCCTCGGACGCCATACTTTGTGGGTAGAATGGGAGGGGAGGAGGGAGAGAGAGAGAGGAAGAGGGAGGAAGAGGAGGGGGGGAAAGATTGGCGGGGTTTGGAGAGAGAAGTTCGGATGTCAGTCAGTCAGTCACACTCACTCAGTAGTAAGGAAGAAGTTTGTGTCTGCCGCCGCCGCCGCCTGTCGGAGGATGATTCATCGCTTCTTCTTCTTCTTCTTCTCCGCAGCGCTAAGTTGCTTATCTACTCTCTCTTTTTCTCGCTATCGCTATCGCTACCCTCCCCTCCATCGCGATTTTTTCTTTTCTCTGTTTGCTCCCCGCATCGTCCATTCTGTTGGGTTGGCCTGCCTTTCTTTGTTGCGTTTCTTTATCTACAGTCTTCGGTGCGGCCATTTCTAACACCCTACAACGTTATAACTCTCCGACCACACCTCAAGAAGCAAGAGGGTGGAGACACAATGGCAATGGACAATAGTGACGGTAATTTGCTGGAGAGTCTTCTGGACTTGGAGGAAGAATTCTACCAAGAGGGCTTCAACCTGGGCTCGGCGGACGGTGCGTTGGCTGGCTACACCGAAGGAAGCGTGTTTGCCGTCGAGAAAGGATTCGAAAAGTTCGTCGAGATTGGAAGACTGTACGGGAAAGCCTTGGTATGGGCTCAGCGACTTGCAGACTCCGATCCGTCGGTCTCTGCCAAGGCCGATTCGCAGTCGAAGGACGAGGTTGGGACGAGTGACCAGCCAAGCGAAGGATTGCTGGACCCATCGATTTGCAAGCTGATGCCAAACTTGGTGGCGAGCTCCAGGCTGCCCAAGAATCTTGACACTCTGCTGGAATTAGTTGATCCTGCTTCTCTACCCACGGCAAACGATGAGGAAGCTGTCAACGATGTGGACGAACGCCATAAAGGCGCAGTCATGAAGGCTAAGCTCATCCAGCGTGCGCTGGGCGAGAGGGATGACAATTCGGACATCCACCCGGACGCAAAGGAAACATCGACTGCACCTGCAGGTGACGGCACCGGTAGCATTGAAGACATCAGTTCCTTAAGTATCCGCCATTGAGGACCCCGTTGCTGCAAGTCTAGAAGTGTACGACCGGGCTCTGCAAGGGATGTCGCGGGCTTGCCTTGGCAGCGGATCGTCTCTTTTACCTGGATCGGAGATTCTCCGAACAACCACCAGCTCACTTGAGTCGAGTTGTTCCCATCCCCTCAGTCGGAGACCCGTGATAGTCCGAGCCCTTGCTGCGTTGTGGTTAGCTTGGGTGTATAGCTTCAGAGGGTCGGGCGAACCGCGAGGCCGGTCGCTCGCCACAATCTCCGCAGCCGAGGCTTCCTCTAGGCTCTTCCAGTTTTCCAGATCGTTCACCCCGCCAAGTCGGGCCAGTCGCCCATACTTGGTCCTTCCTCCACACGGTTTTCTCTCGGATATGGAGAACTTGGTTCACCGGTCTTGCGCAGGCACCTTTCCCCTTTTTCGGTGACCGCTTCTCCGTTCTCGGATGTCTGCGACGCATCTATAAGTACCGGCTTTGATCCGCCATACATTTTCAGCTTCAATGCCATTCAGTCGGATACCATCACATATCTGGGATTGCCATTCTCATCGTCTCGTCCGGTAGTTATCATGCATTTAATTCTTCTATCTTTAGTCTCCCTTTCCACTGGATTGGCCCGTGCACAAACAGGAGTCACAGAACCCATCTCAGAAGAGTGCGGTCCCTCCGTGGTGTGTGTCAATCATTATGGCAACGTCCTACCGTGAGTGACTTATGACAAACACTCCAAATATAAAACCTTAATTTGAGACGTGAATAGCTATCATTTCTTCCGCAATGTAACCACAATGGACGCGGTTACTACTTTCGGTGACACAACTGTAGCCAACGGTACCAAATTGAACGACATCAAGTCGGCTGATTTTGTTGTATACAACAAAGAAAAAGGCCTCGCGGCTTTGGGCTCCAACCCTAGCTACGAGTACATCTTTGCGGTCAACGAGGCTGTGCATGAGGCACCTGTCTACGTAGCGTCACAAAACAAGCTGTATTTGTCGCAGCTGGCTCCTCCTACCGGCTACCTGCCGCAGCTTGTGGTCGACCTGAACCAGGACCCTCCGACGCTATCTGAGTTCCTTTCTGATCCACCAGTCTATGCTCCCAATGGTGGCACTTTCCACAACGGTAAGATCATCTGGGGCGCTTCGGGGGGCAACAATTCCATCGGAGGGTCCGAGCAGCGTGTGGGATTGAGGACCCTGGACCCAGAGACCAACAAGACAGTCAGCCTGGTGAACAACTACTTTGGATACTACTTTAATACGGTCGACGATGTTGCCGTTCATCCCAAGACCGGAGATATCTGGTTCACGGATCCTCGTGAGTCTGATTCGCTGCAGTTTTCCATGTTCATGTTTGCTCATACATGGCAGAATACTCTTGGTTCAACGATCTCACCGACACACCGCCCCAGCTGCCAGCTGCCAGCTACCGGTATAACACGTCATCCGGCGCGGTCGTCGTAGTCGATGACAGCCTAGGCCAGCCCAACGGGGTCGCCTTCACTCCCGATGGCTCCATCGTCTACATCAGCGACACAGCTGCTATCAGCGCCCCAATTGACCCGAAATACGGCCATCCAGGCAGTACATTCAACACGACTCATCGCAGGTAATATCTGTGATATTGTGCTTTTGCCATGACTGAATCCAAGAATGCTAACACTCACTAGGACCATCTATGCCTTTGATGTTAGTCAAGATGGCGCCCACGCCTACAACAAACGGCCTGTCTACATGGCACCAGGTTTCGTCCCCGATGGTCTGAAGGTTGCAGCGAATGGCTACATCGTCACCGGCTGTGGCTACGGAGTTGACGTCATAGATCCCTCTGGGGAGTTGCTTTTCACTATCCAGACGAACTACACGGTGCAGAACTTTGCCTGGACGGGTCCGGAGCTGAAGACGCTGTGGTTGATGGGGAATGGGGGCATCAGTAAGGTCGAGTGGGAGCTAGCGGGCCAGGAGTTGAAATAGGTCGATGTACAGGACGACCCTCGCATGATCAGTAATGTGACTAACGCGGAATGATTAATGCCCTTGTCTGTCTGTACATTCTCGTGGCTGTCAGGTTTATTGCTTAGGGAGCGCGAATGTGTTTATTTACCGGCTTTGTACTTTAGTGAGGTACTGAGCTTCCATGCGATATCTGGTGAAGTTCTCTATCTATCATGTACATATCTGAAGACGATGTCCTAACGCCATGACAAGAATATTTTACATTTTCGTCAACAGCACAAGACAATGAGAAGAGTCGATCCACTAATCAACTTCTGCATCGGCGATGACAGGAAAGGAATTGAGATAGTCACTACCGAAGATACCAAACTAGCACCGTGTCGCTCACACGAAATTTGTACACATCTATTTGCATCAACGCGGCCGACTTGACACCCCGAGCTAGTCCATCTCTTCCGGCTGCTGTATAAACATCGCCAAGCTCGCGAACCACCTCCGGGCACGGATCATTAATTAGCAAGACCTTCCTTCTCTATGTCCTGCTAGCCGCGAAACTCACCTGTCGCTTGCCATGTTGCTCTTCGGGAGGTACGGGCAGTGCAACTGCCAGAACGCAGACGAGGGTTAGCAGAAGAGCTGGCTGCAGCATTGCGAGGAAGAGGAGCATGGCCCTTGGTCACTCAAAGGCTGCGCCGAGAAGGATTAGAAGAGGGTAATATAACCTCAGAAGTGTCCTAGATCGTGTTACAGAGTGGTGGTTATAGTAAGTGCCAGACGTCTATAGATATCAAGCTTCATACATACGGCTAAGCAATGCCCTGTAATTCCAGCGATGCCACTGAGGAAATCAAGGAGCCATTCCAGGAATTCACGCTAAGCAAGCCATATTGTCATGCTCCCCCACACAGGGTATCGCTATGCTCACAGCACATAAGAGACCCGGGTTGCTTCCCGCGAGTAACAAAGGCGCATCTCTGCTGGCCCAGTTTATGAGTAGAGTCAGCATCTTCCGAGATACCAACAATTCACCTCTCCCCGTAACGTGATACACAACATTCGCTATCTATCTTTCACTGTTGCTATCTTTTCCTATCCTATCCTTCTTTCTCTCCCCTGTCTGTTGGCAGTCTATTTATTCGGCCCGTGCAGGTGCAGATAAGACTCTGTATTTGTATCCAGAAGCGGACCAGTGTGAGCACTTCATTTAAATAAATCCTATTTTATCTCCCTGTTAGCTGCATCTCTCAAGGTTTTGTTGTGGAGGGCAGTGCCTACCGTCTTGAGTTCGCTGGAAACCTCGAGCCCCGTAATGTTGGATATTTGGTCACTAATAGCATCAAGCGCATCATTGAGCGCAGCATCTATAGTCTGTGTCCGCTACCCAGTCAGCAGGCCAGTGTCCGCGTTTCTTCCAAAATTTCCAGCTCACCTCTCGTTTACCACGATGTCTTGCAGGGTCCAGAGGAAGTGCGGCTACCAGCACGCAGAGAAGTATCAATACAAGAGGCTGAATTGTTTTCCAGTATAGAAGCATGGTTGTCCAAGGTGTCATGGACTGTGTAGAAAAGATAAGTGCAAGGTAATAAGTATTCTGCATCGCCTCTCTACCATTCCAGTTACCGAGTCAACCAGCTTGCCCTGGTTGGTATGTGACAAAGCACCATTATCTAACTCCACCGGAGACTAGGATTGCCTCATGCAATAAACAATAATTTCTTTCTCATGCTAGCAGCACGCTGTATGTTTCACCCATGCTTGCTAGGGACAGTGCATGAGTCGCCAAAGACACTGATATCGGGTAGATGAGACGAGGGCTATATGCTTCTGTTAGAAGCATTACTTCAATCCAGTAGCTTGAGAGCATCAGGTGCTACATCCTGAGAACGATAATCTCTTGCCGGCGGACAAATTGCAAGTGCCCCTTAGTAGTCTTCCTGCAGATAAACGCCAATGATTGCGTTCTAGTGTCAATGAAAGCGTAAGCATACACACCTGTGCCTGCCATGCCATTGTCAGCGTCTGCTATATGAAACCGATCCTCGAATGAGGAATTCGAACTACGCCAACAAGACAAGGCCATCTCTTCACCCGCCAGCCAGCATGACAGCTCCATCACCCTCGTGGATATTCCAGATCCCCATCGGCATCTGCATATATCCCTACTACTGCTTGGACAGATAGAATTCCCACCGTGGACCTCAGCTCTCCCAGAGCCACCCAATCGCTCCTCCAACAGCGAGCGCCAGCAATCCAAATTCCCCGACTTCCTCACATCCTGGGACGTATACCAGAAACTCTACCACCCACCAAGCCTCCCGCATAGACTCCACCCTCCAAGCAGCGACACTCGCGACCCTCCTGGCACGGGTCCTGTCGTTGCGGATACAAGGAAACGAAGACCCAGACCAAACGACCATCTTCACAGACGCCTACCGCCTCGAAATCGACTAACGAGACAGACATCCTAGGCCGCGGCGCCAGCGGTCTCGTCTACCCCGGCACATCCCACAGCGCCGCCGCCGACCAGCCACTCGACGTCGCCGTCAAGGTCGAGCTCGCACCGCGTGCACCTGCTCTGGGAAGCGCAGATGATGGACATACTCAGCGGGGACTACCGGCTCCGATGCTTGGTGACAGTGACCATCGCGCAGCCGAGCGACACGCAGATTACGTGCTGATCCTGCCGCGGCTGCAGGGGAGTCTGCAGTCGTGGGCGGGTATGCTAACCCCCAAAGACCGCGAGCAGCGGCGCCTACTGGCTCATCATGCTGCAGATGTGGGAGGGGCTGGTGCAGCTGCATGGGCAGGCTCCGCGCATCGCGACATCAAGCTCGCGAATATGGTGTGCGGGTGGAACGAGACGGGGGATATGCGCGTCTTGCTCTCGGATCTGGATCGTGTGACTCCCGGCCCATGAGATACGCGGCAGTGCTGGGACGGTGGGGTATCTTGCACGAGGTACGTTGGTTCGAGGAATAGTTACCGATCGACATTTGTGGTTTGCTGATGCTGTGACAGAGGTCTTACTGGGCCAGGTGCATGATCCCATGAGTGCGGATGTCTTCGCTATGGCTATGTCGTTGCTCGGGATCGCGTTCTAGAGCATGACGTCGGAACGAGGCTTTCCACTGCTGGTGTGGAAGACGGTCGTCGATGCTGGGAAGAAGTCGCTGGTGGAGTCTTCATTGGTCGAGTTGTCCAATGGAAGCTTGTCGACACAACAGGCATCTTGTCGAAAGCGCTGTGCGAGCAAGAAGGGAAGGACAACGGGCAGTTGAAGCGGCGTATCACCACCAAGTAGTTTCTGACCGAGTTGTGGGCGATAGTGGATAGTGGATTATGGCGATGATCAATATCTATCAGGCATCTAAGCAGGTCTTGGGTATCGTTGTTAATTCTTTAGGAGGTAGATGACATTGTACACATTCAGTGGGTAGGGTAGCCCTAAATGGCTTCTTCACTAACTCCGATCCCGCATAGAATCCTGATGAGCATGAGTATCATCCTCTATCTTGATATCCCAGCCTTTTGTCTTCCCTTATGCCTTCTCTCTTGTCACTGTCGGATGGCCGCAGGGCTGCCACCGCGGCCTCGCGCCTTCCATGGCTCCTTCCTACGCATCATGTATTTAAGACCTCCAGCTGAGTCTCTGGTCGTCTTTGTCCTTAGAATCAATCAATCAATCATTCATTCATTCATCATATCATATTAGTCTTTCGACCGACATGACAAATGACTACCACATTCCCCTTCCTTGCGTGCCCGGAGAACAGATTCTCCCGTTCGATAGCGAGAGGTAGAGAGCTTCTCTGCATCGATACGGCCTGTGCAATGATAGAAAATGTTTCTGGAATTCTATAACCAGTCTGCCTTGAAAATCTCAGTCGGATTGCATCAGCTCGTCTTGTCGATTCCGAAGTCGCTGTAACCGCTTCAGTTTGGCCGGATACATGTAATGTTCTTTTGGAATCGCATCCACCGAGCTCTGGGCCGCCACGACAGCGTGATGCAGATTGTTGATATCCTTTGTCAGGTCAAACCGAGCTTCTAGGATGGAAGCGAGATTGGTAAAGGCGAGGGATCGGTCCTTGGAGCTGGACATCGTAACTGCCTTTCTGGCCTCCTCAACAGCACGATCGAGGTCCTCGATGTTTCCAGTGGCTTTGTATTTGATTCGTAGGAAGAGAGCGACGTTGTTAGCGGAGGCCAGACTGCCGTTTAAACTGATCGACTCCTCGGCTGTTGCGATCGCCTCGTCAAGTTCTTCGATTCGATCAGTTTCCCTGTACCTTTTATAGAAGCATAACGAAAGAGTATTCAGAACAATGCTACGCCGCTTGTCGTCCGTGGTTATATCTAGAGCCTGTGTCAAGTCCTGAATTGCTGTGTTCACATCGTCTAGATTGCCCTTCGCTTGACGAGAGCGCTCTATCAATACTTTGCTGCGAAGGTGCAGAGCCATGCTAAGACATGGATCTCCAGCGGGGATCAGGTCCACCATCCTATTGGCGATTTGAATGGCTTCATCAAGCGTAGAAACGGATCCTGTCATTCGAGCTTTTGCATGGAGACACTTAGCAACGATTTCGAGTCTGGATGCAAGCATTGGATCGTCCTGCGGGGTTTCGTCCACGGTTTGCTTTCCTAGTTCAACGGCATAGTCGAGCTCCAGGAGTCCACTAACGCCGGTTACGCATCTGAAACTGAAGGATTTGGCTAGGAGGGATATGATTTCAATCCTTCTAGGATACCCAGATGGCAAAGCATTAACAAAAACTCGCGCTTCCACTTCGGAAGATGCTCTCGAGTAGCAGAAAATTGCCATGGCGAGAGTCAGCGGAAACTCAGGGTGCAAGTTTTGGAAGCGAGTGAAGAGGTTCGGTTCCAAATCAGGCTCTTCAACTCCATAAGAGTTACTTGAGTGCACGACCCATTGGGTAAAAGCGTAGTTTCCAAACTCGGACTGGCGTTCGCATTTCTCGACACAGAGCTGCTGATCCAAGTCATCGGCCTGTATGAATTCCTTGATATTCATGAATCCCTCCTGCTGTATGAATGGCAATGAGAAATAAGCTAGACAGCTTTTTGCCAATGTCCGGTGACAAGCTTCGATTGTAAAAGCGTCTAGCCAGGTCGGCCGATCCTCGGTAGAGAAGAGATGCTCTTTCGCAGTCAGGTGGATGAAGTAGATTCTTCCGTTGTAGATATCAAGGAAAAATCCACAAACTTCAAGGACCCAATTCTTGAACATCTCCGACGAGGAAGAGCACAAGTCGTCTTCTGTTTCATAATCATGGTCAGCGTCGTGAAGCGCGAGGGCGACGTCCATTTCCTGCAAGGTAAGGGGCCTAGAGGCTGCCATCACGATCTCTAGCATTCTCCTGACTTCAGTTCTGTGATCTGCCGAAACGCCACTCAGCAGAGTTGCATAGGCTTCCCTCAAGTCGGTCGGAGATTCTCGAAACTTCTGGTCCCATATCTTGCTGTTGCGTTGTCGACCTTGCTGTTCGAGGTATTTAAACATCAAATCCACGTAAAGGTATGTGCGGTCATTGCCGGCGGTGATCCGATCTAGAAATACCCGTTTTGTACTTTCCCATATCTCCTTGCCTTCAGCAAATCTCTCCAGGCGTAGCTTGGAAACAGCTATAATGTCACGATTGATGAGTTCTCGGCACACCGGGTCGTCATCCATGTTCAGAAGAGAGCCCGCAAACATTTCTAGGATATTTGGCATAGGACGAGTGGTGAGAAGAATCTTTATCTTCGACGTTGGATAGAGCAATCGGTAGTCCCTCAACGCCTGTAGAAGAGCCCGTCTCTGCTCCGAGTCACATTCATCGAGTGCGTCGATAACGAGAATCAGTCTCCTGGAGGGAGTGCTGTGAGTCACAGCATCCAGGAGATCCCAGTACACTCTGGAGTGGGGATGAATTTCATGGCTGTCCAGTCTGTTTGCTTTGTCCTCCACCGCCGCTGTCAGTTGATTACAGTTCTTGATGGCCTCGTAGAGAATTTTGGAAAGCGCAACTCGTGGCTTATTCTGTCCTTTGTTGTTATTGTCCTTGAAGAAAAAGGAGCAGACCGTGATTGGACTGGACTCCGACATTTTCTCCACCAGATATTTGGCAAGAACCGACTTTCCTGTTCCAGGGTGTGCTGCGAGCACAAGGATCCCTTCGTCACCACTGACCCACGCGCTGAATCTTTCATGCTCGAGCACCCCTTTCCCCGTGCCATTGTATGGACGAGCAAGTTGGCCCACGTAGTCCTCATAGATCTCGAGGCTGAAACGCGATGGATCCGGCTTGTATTTCATCATCAAGTTCTCTTTCTGCTTCACAGCCGCTGCTTTCTTCTGATCCTCCAGTAGAGTCGTTTGTCTGTCGGTGGACTCCCCGATATGCCTCAGAAGATCAGTCTGTTCTTCGATGGCCGACGCCATACTTCTGAAGAATTCCTGGGCGGCACTAGTAGTGTACGCCGAAATGTACTCATGAAATTGTGTTTCCATATCTTTGATGCTCTGCACCATTCCCTCCCAATCGTCCCATTTGACCAGGTTCTTCCCGAAGCTAGAGACCGGGTGGTAATATGATCGAAAGCTTTGCAGCTGGTACTCGATCAACTTCGTGTAGAGGCCGATAATCTCACTTTGTATATGTCCCTTGAGCCCTTGCAATACGCTTGGAGTTTTCCAAGTCTCCGAATTGAGAAGATCGATGAGCCGGACATACCATGGAAATCGTGAGATGACATACTTCAGTCCGGATTGTCTTGCTTCGACCTGCTGCGCCGTATGTGTGAAGACCTGAAGCCGTCAGACATGCGTCGATGATCCCTGTCAGATCGGTCTCATACCGGGCCAAGAAGAAGACAAGTCATCCCCCATGCAATCGAGGCCGGAGGATAGGCCAATAAGGCTGAGCTCACGACCGACTGGGTTCTCTGAACCGAAGTTGCGATGATGGTCATTGTCCTCCTTCGATCCGCCGATTTCTCGGTCTTCTCCACGCCCTGTTGGATCAGTGCGTTGAAGAGTGCTTCACGATCTCCATCGCTCAGGTCCGCCAGCTTCTGTACCACGGATGTGCTGCTGCTCCCTATACAATAATAAGGCTCAAGGGTCAGAAGAGAAGCCTGTGCGAAATAGTAATTATTTTGCTTGAATCTTTCGCCAACATACCAACATTGTTCTTTTCCAGTTTCTGCTGGAGAATCCTTTCATACTCTTCCACCAACTCTCGCGTATTCTCATCATTCTTGAGGTTCTCATAAGCGTGGTACCAGATATCCCCCGCGCCAAGCTGGATCGGAGGATCCGTGGTATCCTCCGCGTTTGGTGTCTCTGCGATGTCTTCGCCGGTCGGGTTTTTAGTTGAAATTGAATGCTTCTCTTCTGAGTGAGCATACGGTTCAGTAAGTGTAACTGGACTATGGCTGGAAGCTTTGGTTTTCTCTGTCTTCTGGAAAGGCCAACAAGTGCAGAAGACCATTTTGCAGTTCTGAGCGCATCCTCTCTTCCTTGGGCAAAAGTCGAACGGGGCAGCCCAGGTGCGGGGAGGCTCGCTAAAATATCTTTTTCTCCATGCATGCAAGGCTGAAGGACAGACCCAAGTGGCTGGGGCTGGGGCTTATCATTAGCCGACGGGGATTTGCATCCTTCATCTCCGCTCATCCCCGCCAATGAGACCTGGTGGAGGCGTGGGTGATGGTGAGATTCCGCCAAGCCAGGAACACGAAGCTATACATAATCTTTAGAGTATGGGGTGATTGGCTGATGGGCCTCCTACCCACTCATGCCTCAGGCAGCGAGCCGAAACAACTCGCGAGTCCTCATACTTATTTACTTTCTTTCCCATCTTTCAAGAATCTTCGCGTTGTTCTTTGTACCCCTCTCAAGCTTCATCTGCTCTTACCTTCTCAAGTGTGCGCGATTGACATGGTCATACTTGGAGCAGGTTGTCATGGGTGACTGCTGTCAAGCTATCAGTTTTAGTACGAAACCTGAGTAAAGCTTGAGGATCATCCCCAGTGATAATGGTACGAGAGCGACAATTCCGATGCCAATCATGCAGATCACATATAATAAACCAAGTCAGAGAGGGGTGCACAGCTGAGAGACACGGAAGAACAAGTAGCTTGGCTGTAGCACTACTATAGGGTAATGATGAGGTTGAAGTTGCCGTCAGCCTGTCATCAATCCGGAGGAAATCTCCAGGCTTGAGTCACCATTCGACTTTTTATAGATGACCTCTTCTCAGGAAAACCTCAGTAATCAATCCATTTCTCAATCCAGTCCCTTCCCAGAATTCATTCCATTCTCAGGATCGAGTCCCTTCTTCGAAAACCAACCCCTCCTCATAAAGGTCCATAACCAAGGTCCCCTCTTCCACAAACATGTTCACAAACTTCACCCTCCAAACAACCATCATCGCAGCCCTCAAGGACGCAAACTTCGCCGACCATCTCGCATCCACCCTCCCAAAGACCACCATATCCGACCTAAAGCGCGGATGCATCTCCCCAACACTGTGGTACCGAATCCACGTCCTGCTCTACGACCTCGAGAATTTCGACTCTAGTCCCGCATCCCAGAAGCGGCTGGGCAAGATAGGCGACCCGTCTTACATCGGGCGGCCGTACTTCACGCGCGAAGAGGCGGAGATCATCAAGAGGACCAGGATCGACGTCGATGGTCGAACGGAAACAATCGAACAGATGATTGACAAGTGCTTGGAAGAGAGAGAGAAGTTCGGGTGTCGCATCAGCAGTAAGCGGCCGAGAAGTGGGGATTTGATCCGGGTCAGTGCCAGTCAGCAGGTTGCGTCTACTCTGGCGGGATTACTGGGGATTGATCTAGTGATGCTTGGTGAGGATAGGACGTTTGTGAACCTGATGGTGGAAAATGGGCTTTTTCTTGAGGGGGTGAGGTGGACGGGGCTGAAGAAAAGGTTCTTTGTTTCGAGGAAGAAGAGGAGATAGATACTCTGAGTTTTGCATGTCCTGGGAGGTGGAATGGGGTTTGTAGCGACGATTCGAGGATTTGTATATACAGTTAGGATGTGTTTCTGGCTTTCTGGGGCCAGTGATTCGCCGTTTCGCCAAATTGCCACGGAACAGGCAAGGATGAATCAAATACGATCAGCATATTGCTCACCTTATAGAAATCACAACTATCATGGTAAATCGAGATGAAGACAGTCCCTAGGGTTGGCATAGAATACACCGCCAAGTTTCTCAATCACCTGGCACCGTTCCTCCATCGTAGCTGCAATGTGGTTTCTGGAAGCCCCTTTCCGAGCGGCTTTTGCCCGCGTACAATGTAACACCCAGACGCCACCAGTAGCTGCCCAGCCCGAGGAAGTCGATCTCCACCTTCGAGACCCCCCGCAGCAGATATTTTCTGCCCTGAAAGGGAACCCTAACACGCTGATCTCAGACCCGACCCCGAAGTCCAGCCAGTAGCTGTCATCGTTGAGACTATCCCCGCATAAACCTATGAAGGGCTCAGGCGGTGATGGATCTTCTAAGTCGAGGGTCACATTGGCCATGTCTGGTCGTGCTTCCGTTGACCTGGACACTGGCTTCGAGCTGAAGACCTGCTTCGGGCCGGAGAACAATAGACGGAAGGCAAGTAGGAACGTAGAGATTAGCCCCAGAGCTGCAAGCAACATTTTGTCGGGTCCCTGAGTAGTACCAAATATTGAGTTGTAATGGAGTGAAAGAGTGGTCGGGTTAATATACTGTCCAAAACCAGCGCTGTCAGAGTGTTTGCCTACTGGTATCTAGATCAAGTTAGATTCAGGGCGATTTAGCCCTAGCATCTTGGCTTGGACGATTGGGCCAACCATCCTATTCAGCGGAATCTAACGGCTGCGGCGTAAGATTTTAGGAAGAAGTTTGAGAGAACTATGGCCGCATTCCGACAATGCTTGTCCCTAGACACTACGCCGGGGTTGGCAGTAGTCTATACCAAGAAAGAGGCACTGCCACGGCCAGTCGCGCAAAATCACAGTCACCGAGCCCCGTGAATTCCACTTTGCGAAGCAGGGATTCAATGGCAGAATCTGACCGTAGACTGACTCCCTTTGCCGCAAGCGCTTTGCCGACGGCCCACATAAAACAAATAAAGACATGCTGAGCATAGAGCTGGCCCACTGGAACCCTTGCAATTCGTACTAGTTTCGCACCAGACCGGCTTTCAAGTTGATCTTGGTCACTGACTCTGCTAATCTTGAAGGTAACCTCGTCCTGGTTCTCTTCTTCTCTTATATCTTCAGTGATATTGTTGATCCCGAGAAGCACGTCTTTGTCAATCGTGATGCTGAGGCCTTCTGAGGGATCCTGCGGCGGAATCTGGTATAGCCCAACGTTGCTGTACGATTGCCTGCGTCTCAAGTACATTTCGATATCCACTGAGCTGTGGCCGATAATCAATGTACTGAGCTTGGGAACTTTTGCATCTTTCAGATTAATGCCGGACAGCAGTAATGAGACCAGAGCATCCAGCTCTTGTGCAGTTGCCTCCCAGGCTTTACCTTTTACAAGCGTGAGTTCCAGAGGCTCAGGTGCCTGGTTGTCTACCTGAACTTCCAGGTCCCAAGCCCAGCGGTCGATTCCATCGCCTGCAATAGCGCTCATGTCAATTGCCGGACTCTGCGACACTTCACTGATTGCTTGCGCAAGAGAGCGGGCCAACTCAGTATGCAGACCATTGTCCCGAGACGTGCAAGCCAGAAACTGCCGGATTCCCAACAAATCCTGGGCGCACCGACAGCCGCGAAAATTAGCACTGTCACTCCCGCTAACTTCGAATGAGGACAGCTTCCAGGTCAAGTCTGGATCACCACCAAGCATGGCAGGCCCATAGAGCCGCTGAGGGTCGAGGAGACACATCTTGGCGACCCAATCCTTGCACGAGCCTGTATTGATCTTTTTCGTGCAATCAGGCTGGTCCTGGCGGCGCAGAACGCTCCGACAGAAAAACATGACCATTGTAGTTAGAAATTGCAGTGCCTGTGGAGGCCAGTGCAGCTTCGGGAGGGAGATCGCTTGCAGGAGGTATCCCACGGCGATGGAGAGGATGATCAGGGGGGAAAATGGCACATGGGGAGTCATCCCGCGCGGGCGGTGCGACGAAACAACTTCTGTGCAGATGCGTTTGGTAATCACGTAGGACTCCGTCGGATCTTCTTCGGTGCCTTCTTGAAGCCAGATGACAAGCATATTCGGGCGTGTTGGCTTCCACAGTACATCCCGAGAGGCCTTGTCGATAGCCGAAGCGCATACTACCAGGCCAAAGACAAGAATAGCTGTGCCAATTGTGAAGACATACAGTGACCAAGGAGGGGTTTGGAAACACTCTCTCATCGGGGGGTAGAAGGTTGCAAGAGCAATCATGACGATGACGGCAGCTTGCAGTACGAGACCCAAGATGGTGAAAGCCCATAGCCAGGGGAGCCGTCGATAAGGGCCCAAGTTGAGCATAAGATTAGGTGGGTAACACCGTTCAGCCGCCGCAAGTCTTTGCTGCTGGTCAAGGTTCTGTTCCCAGAGCTGGAATTCCCAATCCCAGTCGGTTGACCACTGGTCTTTGAGACTGTTAATATGATGGTGAATTCGTATGTGTGTGTTCAGGCTTACGTTTCCTCTCCAAGATTCGAGCACCGAACTTAGCATCATGTGCCGTAAAGAACCCATATGAAAGCTGACTAGCATCAAATCCGGTGAAAAAGAGTTCCGAAACCCGGGAAGGAGCAATGACCCTGACGACCTTTTTGCCGTCCCATATTTCGGAGACCTCACTGGAGGTGGAGGACATGAGGTCTCTCTCTACATGGGCGGGCTTATCTTCGGCGAGTCCAGCCAGGCTCTTCAGAAAGTGCATCTGTGACGTACGTATCACGGCTAAGACTGCGAATGGGACTCCCATGGGCGCTATAGCAAACAGCACCCAGTCCAGGACGCTCACGGACTGCGACAGAAATACGTTTGTCGCATCTTTTCCAAACAACGCAAGTAGACTAACGGGTGTAAGCTCCCCATTCGCACTATGGGCGATATTAGATAGTACTTACATGGTCACCCCAGAGATAAAATCCCTGGTCATCGGATCGCCAGTATTGTTTACACAAAACTCAGGGAGGGTTTTCGGGCCCATCTTCGATTTGACGATCGATTGGTAGACAGCACGAAAGCATGACATGTAGCATGGGCTCACATTCTCTACCATTCTTTGAACGCGCACATAGTGTCTACAGCCATTTCTTATATCCAGAATACCCGACTGAGTGTTTAGACATGGAAAATGAAGGTAATTAAGCTAAACCAGAACCGAGGCACGATTTGTGTGGTCCAGTTCCAGGGTTTCGCAAACGTAAGCCCATTCCTAGGTTACACCCAGCCATGAAGTTCTGAGTTTACGAGATCACGGTGGGATCGAACAGGCTAGATCTTGGGCAATACGAGCAATAACTGTTCAAGCTGCCAAGACTCTATAATTTCTCAAAGAGCACAAGACATCTGAAATCAGGTCGGGATGCTCTTCTTTGAAAAATAAACGTCAGAATGACTTTATACGAAGTCAGCTGCCTAGATTTGCGGGAGGAAAGCGGAGAAAATGCGCTTATACCGTAATGAGAGCGAGGCCTCCAGAGAGACTTGCGCTGGAAAGAGCCATGGCTGATCATCGTGATGGAAGTCAGATGCCTTCTAAAAAGGATGGAGATAAGAAGGATCGAAGAGCAGAAGGAGGATCTATCTGACTAGTTACGCTACTAATGAGTCTGACTAGAAACGAACTGCCTGGCGTACATAAAGCAAGGCAATTGGTTCAAGGTTATGGGTCCAATCAACGGCAAAACTCTGATCACTCTAGATAGATACAAGAACAGGTAGTGAAATACATCTGTACTAGTCCCTGTAGTCAGTATAGTCAGAAGGCTTGTTTTCATTTACAACTGAACTCATTTAATGCATCAATCTGATCTTGGCAACATTAGTCACGTGCGCCTCACCGCTGGGTGTGTTTGTTCATTGGCCCTCTCGACCGATTTTGATGGGTTAATCCCATCCTATCAGATGTACAGTACTTGCATCTCAAAGGAAAACAATGCCCCTGAGGTTATGGTCTCTCTTGAAGCAGTCCTTCGTGTCATTTCAGATTTTCTCTGACCTCCATCTCGAGGTTGGTCAGCAGTATGCGTCTTATGAGATTCCCGTTTGTGCAGACTACCTGGTCCTTGCGGGTGATATTGGGCGCTTAGCAGATTATGAGGACTATCGCGATTTCCTAGAAGCAGACCGACAGATATGAATTAGTGTTCCTCGTACTGGGAAATCAGGAGTTCTACAATGGGACTTTCGCAGCAGGGCTAGACAAGGCTAGACAAGGCTAGACAACTCGAACAAGAACCCTCCCTAAATAGACGATTGATTGTCTTTCACCAGAAGCGATTCGATGTCCCAGGGTGTGATATCACTATACTTGGCTGTACACTCTGGTCGAAAGTGCCATCTGAGTTGACGGACATTGTCCAGTCCAAAGTCAAGGACTTCCAGAAGATCGAGGGCTGGTCGATCAATGGCCATAACGCAAGCCATGAGTCATATCTCGCTTGGTTATTGAAAGACATGCGTCTGATATACCAGGAGAATGGAAGGTAGAGACGCGGAGGGAGAAACAATCTGTCCTGGTCGTGACTCACCACGCTCCTTCACTCCAGAGAACGTCGAGTCCGCAACACGCTAAGAACCCTTGGAGTGTTGCTTTTGGCACTGATGTCTTATCACAATTCGCAGATGGCGTGAAGGTCTTGGTGTTCGGGCACACTCATCATACCACTGATTTCCAAGGAGAGCGGTGTGCGAGTTGTGAGCAATCAGCGCGGATATGTGCTGCCTTGGAGCAATTCAGAGGCAAAAGATAGGTTCGACGTTAGAAAGGTTATACATGTACCGTGAACGTTCAAGTGCATTCCATTTGTCAGTCTTCAGACTACACTAACAGTTATGTTAGCGAAGTCCTGCCAGGGCATTCTTTATTTATGTATAGTGAATCTAGCAGAGATTCGATCTGAATGACTCAGCGGGATGCAACATTCACAATTCCTTGAAGTTAGGGCTTATCTGAAGCGGACTTCGAGTCTAGGACAGAAACTGACAGCATTGGAGATGATAGTTCCTCTTGGCATTATTGGCTATTGCTCGGCGATGATGAATCTCGGGCACTGCCGAGCCCGGATGTGGAGCACGACTGAATGTCTCTGGATGTTTGTTGCGATGACATTCTCGATGCTTGATTGACCCGACTCGAACTGGGGTGTGTCGAGCTCATAACACCTGATCCAGGCGAATCTTGATTGATTGTCTGCATAAATACTCCGTTGCCCCTAGCCCTAATCTCGCGAATCTACTTCTGCTGCCTACGACGAACACGTTGCTCAAGCGGGAACAGTGGGGCCTGCCGAGCAATACCTCGTGGCCGCTGACGACTACTGCCTTTCTCTTCGGCTGCATTGGTGCTAGGATATTTCCAGGAGACAGACAGCTAAGCACACAAACCCGTCGCTGAGATGAGCTTATTTAGGCCGATCGCCACTTTCCCCTGCCCGCTCAAACTCCGATCCAAAAATGTCGTCGTTGGAGTCTGATGCCCCTAAGTCGATAACTAGAACTTCCATATTGGAGGCATAACAGCTGCAAATCATGAAGGAACAGTGGGATCCTGTCTCCTGGACGAGATGCTTGCTGGTCCTGCTTGTCCTTGTGCAAGCAACGCGGGCTATTGATATCGAAGTCAGCAGCGAGCGTATGTCCCCAAATGAAGAATGCAGCTTGGCTCGGTTACGACTGGTCTTTCAATCGATAGTTAGTATGGCTAATATTATAATTAGAATCTATCAAAGACGCTGCCAGTACCGCCGCGTACGGCATGATGTCGTACTACCATGGCAACGAGTCCGGGCAGATTCCCGGAAAACTGAGTGACACCTGGTGGGAGGGCGGCGCTATGTTCATGGCCTTGATCCAGTACTATCACTACACCAAAGACTCGACATACAACCAAGAGGTCATCCAAGGCATGCAATGGCAGGCTGGAGATTGCGACTACATGCCATCCAACTATACGAGTTGGCTAGTACGGCAATCCCACCAAGCACCCACCCAAGCCAACAATCATCACTGACAACATCTAGGGAAACGACGACCAGATGTTCTGGGGCCTGGCGGCGATGACAGCGGCGGAGCTAAATTTCCCCAACTCGGACGACGGGTATTCGTGGCTGGCGCTTGCGCAGGGGGTGTTCAACACGCAGGTGCCACGGTGGGACACGAGCTCATGCGACGGGGGCATGCGGTGGCAGATGTGGTCGTATGAGTCCGGGTACACGATGAAGAACTCGATCTCAAATGCGGGGCTATTCCAGCTGTCGGCGCGGCTGGCGCGCTACACCAGCAACCAGACGTACTACCAATGGGCGGAGAAGATCTGGGACTGGTCGGCGTCGTCGCCGTTGTTGAGCAACTCGACGTGGAACGTGGCCGACTCAACCGACACGTCCAATGACTGCAGTACGCAGGGCAACAACCAGTGGACGTACAACTACGGGGCGTACCTGGCCGGCGCGGCCTACATGTACAACTACACCAACGGCACCAGCAGCAAGTGGAGCACCGCCGTCCAGGGCCTCCTCAACGTCACCTTCGACACCTTCTTCCCGGCCAAACACGGCGGCAACGTCATGTCTGAGGTCACCTGCGAGCCGACTGAAGTCTGCAACCGCGACGAGATCATCTTCAAGGGCTTGCTGTCTAGCTGGCTGTCCTTCACCGCCATGCTCGTCCCCTCGACCTACTCCCGCATCCTGCCCAAGCTGCAGGGCTCCGCCCAGGGCGCCGCCGCCTCTTGCACCGGCTACTCCAACAGTTCGTGCGGCGTACGCTGGAATTCTAGCTGGGACGGCTGGTCCGGCCTCGAGGAGCAGATGAGCGTCGTCAGTGTCTTTGTCGCTACCCTGCTGCCGTATGTCAGTTCCTCCGAGACACCGCTCACCTCCAGCACCGGCGGAAACAGCACCAGTAACCCGTCCGCGGGCACCTCGGACGACACCAACGACGAGGAGACGTTGAGCGCAATCACGACCGGCGACCGCGTCGGTGCTGCATTTGTAACCATCATTCTGACCTGCATGGCGGTCGGGAGCTTGGTGTGGATGATTGCGTTTGAATGATACTCAGCATCGACTTTCCAAAACAACTGTTTCTTCTCATTCCAGTGTTGAATAATCACTTATAGATATTTGTATATATGAACAACAATGCAACTAATGTATCATGTCTATGCGCTGCGCCGCTTGCTCTATTAAGGTTTAGTCATTCGCACTCTTGCGTGTCGTGGCCTCGACTAAATGAAAGTCGGCTCAGAATGAAGCCAAGCCGCTTACCAACAAAAAGGAATGCCCGAACTTAGGGAGTTCATGTTATTCTCTGGTCAAACATAGCCAATTGAGTCTGAAGTCTCATAGGATAATATGCAGGGTCGGAACTATTATCCGACCTTCCCCGCATGGTGGCTCTATGTCTCCTGGAGTGGCGTGCATCTTTATACCTGAATGTTGTCCCTCGCAATCGTTCGTTGAAACCTGCCAAAGGCTGTCCAGATATATGGGATACCACTTTTCGAAGACGCATAGCCACCGAGAATTGTTGCAGAAACCTACCCTCAGCATCACAAAGTAAGATCCAAGACGTGACTGTTGTCGCATCTGCTAATAACTGCAACAGCCAAGTCAATAAGCGATGGAAAACAGCCACTCCAACTCAACGGATAGTATCCACCGATACATCTATCCCGCCGAGACCGCTCCGCACGTCGCCACAATCCTAGAATTCCCAGCCAGATCCTTAATCGCACAAGAATACTACGAGACAGCCTGCAGAGAGATTGCACACCTAGCCACCGCCATCGCAGCCTTCGAGCCG
Organism: Aspergillus homomorphus CBS 101889; assembly: GCF_003184865.1. Classification (NCBI taxonomy): domain Eukaryota; kingdom Fungi; phylum Ascomycota; class Eurotiomycetes; order Eurotiales; family Aspergillaceae; genus Aspergillus; species Aspergillus homomorphus. The sequence goes on along the minus strand of NW_020291925.1, from coordinate 136,844 downwards.
GTGCGCCTCTTCGGCCAGCCCGAGGATACCGCCAAAGCGCAGGAATTGATCACGCAAGCCATCGCAGAAAACCCCTCGGCCAGGCAGACCCCAGCGCCCCCCATCACCACAATCCCCCCCCAACAAACCACCTCTGGGTCCGCGACACCGGCTCAGTATACGTCCACCGCGCCGGATGAGCGCCGGACGAGCCCTCCGAAGGCAACCGCTTGCCATGAACTTCCGCTTCCGCAAATGGGGCAAACGCGAGCAACTATCATCCCACGACCGCGCCGCAGACAACCTCGACTGGCTAGTCATGGACGCTCAGCAGCTGCACGAAAACGCGACGTTCGCGCAACGCGTAATCGAGCTCGACAACACCCCGTCACCCGTGACGCGCGTCGACTCCCCGATCCTCTCACTCGAGGGCAGCGCGTTAGCCGTCGACGGCGAGGGCACACTGCTCGCGACGGAAAGCAGCATCGTTAACGGAAAACGTAACCTCGGTGTCTCGCGGACGCTCATCAAGAACGAGCTCCGTCGTTTGCTGGGCGTCGGCAAGATTATCTGGTTCCCTGGTCGGAAGGGCCTGGATGTTAATGATGTGCATGTTAAATGCCGAGTCAGTTTTATCAGGCCGGGCGTGGTGGTGATATCGCGGCCGCATGAGAGTGTGCCGCGGGGGTGGATGGAGGTGTATGAGGAGATTCGTCGGGTGCTGGAACGGGAGGTCGATGCGAGGGGCGCAGGTTCGAGGTGCATGTGCTTTACGAGCCGGATCCACGAATTATGTCGATTTTTGCTTTGTGAATGGCGGTGTTATTGTGCCGCAATTTGGCGATCCGGGGCGGGATCGCGAGGCTGCGGGGTTGTTGCAAGCATTGTGTCCGGGGTGTGTGGTTAGGCCTGGATGGTGCCTACGTTGGCGCTGGCCGGGGGCGTCATTCACTGCGCTACGCAGCCGGTTGTTGCTCCTTAGCCGACTACCCTCTCATAATAAGCGTCCCGGGGGAGAACCCCCGGACCCCCCTTTTCTTTCAGCTTCCCAGGCACCTCGACCCTATAACCAAGTATAAGCATCCCCGGGGAGAACCCCCGGACCCCCTTTCCTTTCAGATTCCCAGCCCACCTAATCCACCCGAAACCTCAGCAGCTAGTCGGAACCACCTGCTTTCTACACGCTAAATAACCGGAGATACATTATCTGACGACCGGAAAGCTACCCGTAGCCTAGTAGTTATACACTTACAACAAATGACAGCACGGTGTTGTCATTATTGACTAGTCCACCCCGCATCCGCAGTGTAATATGATCGTCAAACAATCCAAGCATTGCCCACTCACACCTTCAGACCATGCAAATTCACACCACAACTCCTCAACATAATTCCAAACAACATACCCCAAAATTCAATATGACAACCCCATAACCGAAATCCTATACCCTCCCCAAAACAAACCTAACCCCCAACTCCCCCAAGCCCCTCCTCCACTACAAGAACACCTTCCTGACCAAAACCGGGCACGTGGATGCAGCCCTCGCCTACGACACCTTCGCCCGGAACGGCTGGGACGTGCAGTGGGTGACGACGTACGGCCGCACCCAGAAAGCGCACTACCACCCCGCCACGCACGAAGTCATGGTTGTGCTTTCGGGGCCGGGGACGATTCGCTGGGGTGTTTCGGATCTAGATCCTTACATGCAGGAACACGCCCGGGATGAACTCGACCCCAAAGAGAAGGGAAATGGGTGTGGTGGTGGTGGTGATGTCTCCAACAAGGAGAAAGGCAGAGGGTTTGAAATGCAGGTTCAGGTCGGCGATTGCTTCGTGATCCCTGCGGGCGTAGCGCATAAGTCCTTCGATGACGCTGCTGCGAGTCTCGAGCCAACGTGTTTGACGGGTGGAGGTGCGCATCGGATTGAGGCGGAGGATCCCCGCGGGTTCGTCGCGGCGTTGCAGGTGGAGGGGTTCACGATGATGGGGGCGTATCCCCGGGGATTTACTTGGGGGTGGGCCGAGGGAGGCGAGCATGTCGGCGATTTTGAGTCGGTGTGGGGGGTCGAGAATCCGCAGCTGGATCCAGTTTGTGGGGGGAAGGGGGGTATCGGTGCGTTTTGGGAGGGTTGTGATGGGGTTGACCAACCTGTTGCTGGCAAGGCTGGGGAGTGATCTGATTGAGAGGTTGAATTGAATTGTTCTTGTTCTCGTTACTAGTTGAGGATTGAATGCTGCATACTTTACTACTACTGCAGTATAAACCAGACCAGCTGCTCTGCACACACTCCTCCAAGAATCCCTGGTACTTGGGCAGCCCGCCCATATAGTTCAACGCCTTCCGTCGCTTGCCCGGCACATTGCTTCCCATATACCAGGTGATTTGGTTGCGCGACAGCAGAGTCCGGTAACAGGCTTCATTCGTCCGACGCGCCCATTCGGCCTCCATCTCGGGCCTAGCATCAATCGTCGCAGGACCCTGTTCCCGCATAAACAGCATGGTCTTGATGATCCATTCGCTCTGGATCTCAGAGATCACCGGGCCATTCGCCCTCGCGGTGGGACTCTGCGGCCCATACGTGAAGAACAGATTGGGGAACCCGGCGGTAACCATTCCAAGAAACGGGTACCGTATAGCGGGTTTGTTTCTGGACTGTCTTGTCCATCAGCCCATGGCATTCTGTCTTGAGTTGTAGCTATGGATATGACTAGGCCTGACTGCGAGTGGGATATTTCCAGTCTGCGAACTGTGCATTGCTCCCAGCTGGTCTTTTCTCAATGTTGGTGGCAAATGTCCTCAGCTGATGTCTTGTGGTGTCTATATGAGCCTCAGGCATGTCGAAGCGACTCCGAAAAGCGCTAATTGGCCTTGGGTATGATCCAGCCCGCTCATCGACTCAAGTATATAAACCAGCCAAAATACATTCGTAAGAGCAACATCGAAATTTCATCAGTATGAAGCAGAAAACCAACAAATCTATCACTTCATGCATAGCCTCTCGGCAAGCAAGTGTCTTGCTGGGAGAAAAACAAACCCAGCCGAGTGGAGATTAATCTCAGCCTCCCCAACACCTTTAAAATCCATCATGCCCCACAACAAGTGAGACACACCCAGGCTCCAGTACAGCCCAGCACCAGCATACTATAAGAAAGCCACTATCACCACAATCACCCCGTGACAAACAAAAAACAACATCCTCCCTAGAAATCCAGTTCATTCCAAAACACCCATCAACCAGAATAGCGACGCACACCTCACCCCCTAGCCTAACCAAAAAAGAGTATTACCATCGAAAATGATCCTAGGCTTCCTCGGCAACATCAACATCGCCGTCCGCCTGATGAGAAAAACCTACCCCGACGCCCAACTCTACGAAGTAAAAGCCACAGACCTCAGTCCCCGTCCCACGGCCACAACCTCCCTGACAGCAGTCTTCCGGGTCGGCGACGGCGACAGCAACGCTACGGCGTTGATCTCCACAGGAGACAGGATGTGGGGCGAATGGGGTGATGTCGAGTTCATCCCGGAATCGTGGCTGGGGGGTGCGGTCATTCCTTGGCCGATTGAGATGGATGTTGATGAGGCGGATGCGCTTCTCAGGGACGCGGGGTTTACGGGTCGTTATACGGTTGTTACGCTGCGGTGGCCGCTTTGTTCGGGGTTGGATGGGCCGGGTTATGTTTTTGAGGTTGGGAGGGAGAATGTGTTTGTGGGGGCGCGGGATGGGACGGTTTTTGTGGGGGGTTCGGGGTTGCGAGGGGGGAGGTTGGGGGTTTAGGTGGATTGGGGATGGACTTGAGAGAGAGGGGTTCGGAAGGTCGAGTGATCCTGTTTTAATTCTTCGGAAAGCTCTGGAGCTTGTTGGTTGTCTGTTTGGTGTCGAAAACCTTGTTTTACAAACTGGTGGCTGTACAGTAGCTTGGAAGGGAGAGTGGAAAGATAAATCACCATCACGGATATAAGAAAAAAAAACAGATGCACAAGCGAGAGGTGTTGAGATATCAAAACCGGATGAGCTGAGCAAGCCTGGCTTCAAAGTAGGCCCAATCGTCAGATCCATACCACAAAGCTCTTGTAGTGTCTTAGTCTCGCCACTTTCTGCCGGCCACAGACAACTATGCATTTTGTACCGACAGGACCAGGAAGAGTCAATTAGCATCCATGCACTTGATAAAAACAATGGACCATCCATCCGCTACAGAATCAGCGTCACTTTCGTCTGCAATAATGGTAGCCACCTCAGTTGGGCTTTCCTCAGCTCCAGATCTGGTCAATACAATGCAACAGCTGCTATCTTAGATCGGCTGATAAAGAACGAGAGGCCTTGTTTCTTCGACGCTTCGGGCCGAAGACAAAGAGGGAAAGTAAAGAAGCTACTCACTGCACGTCCTTGCTTTGTCCAGAGACCGTTCGCCCACAACTAAGAGGTCATCAATAAAGCCATTGAAGGGTCGAGTCGAATATTAGGCAGAAAATCTCACGATCAAAACAAAGATGTTTCTCGGCCGCATTGATCAATCACTGGGTGATGCTCGTCCGAGTATGAAGATAAAAAGGCCGATCTTGCCCATCTCCACCAGTTAGCAGCATCGTGCACATCCGTTCACCAAGCATATCATCACATACCCTTAATCGATAGCGAAACGACTATCCCTACAAGGCCTAGAAATGTCTGTACGGAATCGAGACGGGGTTCTGGTTGAACTCCCAGGGGAAACGGTGGATGCCCAAACTGAACGCTCAGGGAACCCGATCATTGCCGATGGGTTCCAGCTCGACCTCGAGCAATTGTCTGAAGACCTGAATCACGCGTTCTCGATCTTCATGCGAGAGCGGAAGATCGAACGCGTTGATCACCGGATGTTCGAGGTGGATGACAATAACGTGCTGCGATTCATGCAAAGCAGTCATCTTGCCATCAAACGCGTGCTCGAGCTGAAGGACACCTGGCCGAGCTTCGAGGATCCGTACATCGTCCAACAACTCGAGAACCTGTGTCTCACGTGGGCCTGGGTCAGGAATAGCCTCCTGCAAGTGCGTAGCAAAGCCATCATGAAACAGGTTGATCCTCCCAGTGGTCAGAACCACCCGTACGATTGGGCCCGCGCCAAGGACATTATTGAGTTGCTATCCGCGGTAACCGGCGAAGTCGCCCAAAAGGCCATGGAAGCCATGATCCGGGATACTTTGGGCGCCACCGCGGTGGAAACGCTCCGCGTGGAGAAGAAGCCGCTTCCCCGCCGCAAGGGGGAGACGGAGTGCTGTATCTGCTTTGGTAAGCTCGCTAAGGGAAGGAACATCACTTGGTGTAAGACCGAGTGCGGACACACATTTCATGCCACTTGTATCATGAAGTGGCATGATGAATTGGACCTCCTGTATAAGATGCCCGAGTGCCCTTATTGCCGTGCGCTCTGGCCGCATATCGTACCGAATCCAAGGATCCAAATGGATCCTTGGGAAAGGTAACTTGTCTCCGAAGTAGCTGTCGCGTAGCGGCCGTTGCTGACTAGTTTGAGTCTTCTTTTGTGGATATGGGTAGGAGTCCGAGACCTTATCTCCCAGAACACTCAATACTTTGTAGGTGCACCAAGTTCAAATTGCTGATTTGCCCTTTGCTTTCTTCCCCAGAAGTTGAAAATCGGTAGCTCACAGTGTTTAATATATATCTGATTATAAGCCATTATGAGGCATGAAACTTGGACCGTCACTTCAAAAATGTTGATTTACCCAGCTAAAAATGTAGAGGTTAGGGCTGTGCACCCCCCTCTCCACCTTGTAGAATCTAGGAACAGCAGATGAGAGTGGGCCGCAGGATCCACCCGTATTCGTATCGATCAATGACCGGTTATGGCCGTCCACGGTACACTAGATTCTATAGCAACATGGATTCAGAAGAACGACTGACTAACCCACCGCATAATAGAACAAACCAACATTATATGATAAGCGAGATGCACATTATAACCAAGGGAAATGTATATCCAAGCGCCAGAATAATATCATATAGCCCACAGAACGCCATATGTACAGGACTTTCCCCGCCTACATAAATTTCCCATTGAGAATCACCCAGCACCCTCAATCCGTCTTCTCCCCATCACCGGACAAGAGGCTGCTCGGATGCACAATATTAAAGAGCACCATCACTACCAGCATCAACAGCGCATCAAACACGTACAGAAACGCCTCGTGCCGGAGCAGATATCCATTCTTGCCCATGGCATACTCGATCAGGCGGAGCACCGACCGCATCATGATCAGGCCATTGGCCGCATAGAGCACCCGCAAGTGATGCTGCCACCCATCCAGGGATTGCGATCGCTCTGGGGGGAGTCTGTTGATGTGCCGGTGAAAGACAGCACAGGTAATGATAAAAAAAACCGAAAAACAGGATTTGAACGACAAGGCCTGCGATGACGATCTTCTCGCCGTTATGCACGGCAGCCAGCGCGCCGCCGGCCGCTTGGACGGTGAAAGACAGGATGTCCCCCGTGACGAAGAATTTCGTGAGCCATTTTCGCTTGAGTAGTGAGAGAGGTTCGGCGTCCAGGAGGAGGGGGATACGGCCGGGCATCATGTAGATAGAAGCTGCGGATAGAGCGGGTACGAGGAGGAGTAGCAACGTCTGCTGAATGTAGGGGCCCAGTGACCAGTTGGGGCTCTCTTCGCTCGAGAGGATGCGGCCGATATAGCCTATTCATTCGACTGGGCAGGGAATTAGAAGCTTCTCGGGAAAAGACAGCCATGAGGTAGGCCTAAGTGCGAATGTGGGAGCTACTTACAGAAGCCGCCTATCACAAAAGGGATGAAGAACCAAGTGCGGCGTCTGATCAGTTGGTAGAGATGGAGGAAGGTCGCGATCGCGAATAAGACGGTGAAAATCACGGCAGCGGCCTTGGATGGATAGTACCGATAGAACGCCCAGATGGCGGTTTTATAGTCGGTTTCGACATTTGTTGTTTGCCGTGACCAAATAGACATTATGGACAGTGGAACACTATGGGGGTTGAAAGGATGAAGTGGGCATGTTCATGAATCTCCTTCTGTTTCCGGCAGACGGTCTATAGATTCCTGTAGTCCTCTCTATATTTCGGGGTCAGATAGGGCTCCGTGTCATGTGTCTTCCCTTTCTGTATGTACTTACGCCTTTGGCTTTACTGTCTTCTATAGAGCAGCTATATAAATATAACTCAGACCTTTTAATTTTCTTATTAAAGTTAATTCTTTCTTATCGTATTTTATATTCTATATACCTTTTCTTTCTCTAAAAAATATAATAATAATAATATCTTTCTAGTTTACCCCAGATATTATACTCTGCTATTTCTAGTTAATTATATTATTTGTTTTTATATCTGGAATTTTTATCCTTCTCAACAATGAAAGAAGGCCTTGGTCGTGACGTTCTGATACCCTGTCTTGCACCCATCGGAGTGGTCGCAGGTCTCGATGCAGATCCGCGAGCTACAATGCGCGCAGCAGGTCCGGTACATCTCCTCGGCGCAGGTGCAGTAGAGCGAGGCATTTGCGGTCATGTAGTTAGCAATCCTCCGGAATGAGCTCGTGGATGTAGTCGCTATAGACGGTGAACTTTTTGTCGTAACCATCCGCGAGCAAGTTGGTATAGTCTTGCAATGAGGTAGTAAGGTTTTGTCTCAAAATGTTTGCGATTTACTGATTCTCACAGTAGAGGGGGACATCGTCAACGTTCGACAATTTGTCAATCGTGTTAAAGGTGGCATTGCAACTCGGCAGATCTGGCACAGGCGCCTCATCGACGAACGACTGCAGATAAATCGCCCAATCAGTCGTGTCGGCAAAGTTGAGGCCCTTGTAATGCCGGGGAAAATCACAACTTACCTACGATTTTCTATACTATTTTGGGCTGTATTGACGCCACAGGCCGTTCAGCAGGGGGAAATAAAATGTCTTTGGAAATATGCTTAGACAGGGGTTGAGTGTATATTGACCACCAAGGTATTGGATAATTGAGAATTTCGGAGCAACCGAATTTGCTGTGTGTTTTCTTCCTTACCTTGTTATCTAGGCCATTCTGTTGTTGCCTGGCGAAAAATGGAGTATATTTCTATTTGCCCCACTTCTGCTTCTTCGTATACACACTAATTGTATGGAAAGGCAGATAGATACACACACAAGCTTTGCCTCGCCTCGTCTAACAATGCTTGGTCCAGCCCATATCGTTCAATTTAAGGACTCTGTCTTATCCGAAGGCTCAGGGTCATAAAATCGTCAAACCATTGAACCCTTTTCTTCTTCCTAAGATTAGCAGCTGCGCTGCCCCGCCCTGGGCTCAACACCAGTAGGAGAAACCCGATAAAGCGCATATAAGTTATTTCAAGTCAACTTTGTGTGGGAGGCCCCTACCAGGCTGCCACTATTTTAATCTCTGTCTTCCACCGAGTTGCTCGAGTTTCTTTCCCTTTGGCCCCTTTTTCTTTTGTTTACTTTTGTATCGATTTGAGCTTAAGTGCCACTCCCAATCAAATACTGTTTCTCTCCCGAGACTCTCGTCCGCTCCTTAGTGTGCTTACCATCACCAGCATGGACCACCTGGCTCTGAAAAAGGCTTTCCGAAAGACAAGTCACTACAGTCGGGACAATGCTCTCGCTGCTATTCGCGGTCAAAGCATTCCCCCGGCGGTCGGTCACCCCACCATTCAACTCTGTCTAGTACGCGGAATCCGCTACCACCCGGGGTTTGCCACTGAGCTGCGCTGCAAATATGACCGCACCGGCCTCTTCAGTCGGGCTGTGAACGCCCGAGCAATTATGAGCAACGAGATTCCCGATTTAAAAAATGAATGGGATACTCCATACTGCATCTGGCATCCGGACACGGCGAGCGAAGAGACCTACCAGCAACTGGTGACCCGCTACCCGCATCTGAGATATCATGTTGGCCGAGCGTGTGCCGTGGCAGGATACACCGAGCTATATCGGGAGCTGAACCTATTGCCGGAGATCCATATTGCAGAGGAAGCGCGCGATAACAACAGCACTGCGATCTTTAACATGATCATGGCGAGTCCTGTGCTATATAATGTCATGAATGACTATACCCGCACCGTCAATCTGCATAACCCGCAACTCTGTGATCGTCGCTATGGTCTGAACAACGACACGGCTGTTCGATCCTCCCTCGAGCGGAAACAGATGTTTTCACAGGCACCGCGAGGGCCATACGACGATATCTTCGACGACGACGATGATGATGAAGACTCCAGGACTCCCAGATATCGAGTCAATTACTGGAATATCACAGAAGACATGAACCTCGATGAATTCTCCTTCGAGGCACCAGACTCATCGGAAGAGGATGTAGCCCCCTATCTCTACACTCCTCTTCCCTTTGATCTCCCGTACACTATTATCAACAAGGACCTCCTCATCCTAATGGCCGCCTGGACCGGCGACGTCGACCGGTATGATCGTCTCCGCCGTGACAACGGCCGCATTATGATCGAGAAAGAACTCGACTGTGTCCAGCATGGCATCTACCACAGCAACCTTTTGCTAAATGGTGGTCTCTCCAGTCCCCACTTTCTCACCCACAACGGGAATCCCAAATCCAGCGGGCTATTACCGCCCGGTTCATCATGAGCAATGATCTGTCCCGAGTTTCGCGACGAGAAAGTCCCGACGAAGCAAGGAACCTCCCCTTCTGCATCTGGTACCCCAACCTCGCCTCTCCGGAGACGTACCGGGAACTAGCTCGTCGAGAGCCCCGGATGACCATAGCGGTGGCCCGCGCATGCATCGTCGCCAACTACCGCCAGGTCTACCGTGAGCTGGAATTCGAGCCCACAAAAGCCCTCTGGTGCGAAGCGCAGCAGCGACCGGGGAACTTCTACACGGACGACCTGCGCCAGCGGGCGGAGCGTTACGGTGGGTTCAAGGCCACCGGGGAAGGTCGCGGGTGGGAAGAGACCACCTTTGTCGAAATGTCGAGGCTCTTTAACACCAGCTTGAGCGAGGTGGTTACCCCTGCTAATGGAATTCAGACGTCGGGTTATGGTCTGCCGGGTAATCAACCGTACGCCGGGAGCGTGCTGCTGAACGTCTGCGCCCCGGAGGATGTGAAACGCGGACATAAGCAGACACTGCTGAGAAAAGTACATAGATCCGAAGGAGACGAAGAGCTGGATCGGGAGTTGGAGTGTCTGGGGTATTTGAACTTCCCGTGTGATATCAAGTTGAGGGATTAGTGATTGCTGGAATACGCTGTTTGGTGTTTGATCTATATAGGAACCATTGTACGTATTGAGTAGTTGCTACTCATAGGTCACCTGAGTAAAGGATGCAACTTACAAAAGAGAAAGCTGTTTATCCTTTATCAGTAGCCCACTTTCCCACCTCTCAATTGAGATGATTAAGGAAAGGAGCAATATCTAGAGACTTGTAGACAGGAGATTACAAGCCGATTACTATATGTGCAAGAATTCCAGGGTCCTGGCAGATTTAGTAGGGCAGTTAGGGCTTTGTAGCGGCGGCGGCAAAGGGGGGCCCAGACAGCGGCTGAATCGAAGCTTAGCGCTTATTGAAAATGAGTGGGGGCCATCTTCAACTTCATTTCCTTCCTCTCTCTCACACCTACTTCTCTCATAATTGCTCCTGTCTCACAGTATCGTTCTCACAATATCACACACACGTTAATAGTCTTTATTATAATAATCTATTTCTATATCTTACTTTTATATAATAATAATATTATGAATTTTAAATCTCTTATTATTATATATCTTTTTTTCTGTATATAATTATATCACTAGTTTTATTATCTCCTGTAGAATAGTTTTATAAATAAAGCTTAGGCTCCTTAACTTCCTTGATAAAATTAATCTTCTTACCATATCTCATGTTCTATACACCTTTCCTTCTTCCGGAAAATGACTCTCCACCTGCAGACCCACCCGTATACGTATCAGTATAGGCGGGACTATCCTGGTGCGTATAAATCCTCTGCGGGAAGATCGTGCACATGTCTCGTGTTCGTATAGTCTCAGGAACCCTGAAACAAATTCGTGTAATTCTTGCCTGTGGGCTGGATCGACATCGATCTTGGCTGCGCCTGTTTACCAATTTGTTGCACTGGGCAAGAGTCAAATTCTGCAAGCTGCAAACTGTTCCATGGGAGAAGAGTACATTGAGTTATGCTCACAACAAATGGATGGCTTGACTAAGCAGGCAGCAATTGCACCTCCATGAGGTCATAGTCGACGGTGTTGACCTGAACTTCAAGTCACCTCGAGATTGATTGCCATCAGCTTCATGTGAGTTTGAATTAGCAAAAGTAGGTAGAGCTTCATTGGACGGGCAGTGGGGACGAAAACCCCAGAAGAAGCATTAGACGGAAAAGATTTGTGTTGTGTTGTTTCCCGCTCCAGAACAATCAGCTCCAAGCTCTCTCCGTTTCCTTTTCCCATCTCCCGCTTTGACTTCAGCTCCAGCGTCTTGACCGGCGCCACTCATGTCCGGCTCCTTAATCTTACAGCCTGATTTCTGCTCTGCGCAAGTAAGGATTCATGCTGGGCCACTTCACGGGGGAGATCACATCGTTCGGCAACGTCGCAGCGGGTGACAGACAACCTACGCGAAAGCGACACCGCGCGCGCCACACCAAGTCTCGTCGCGGATGCTTCTCCTGCAAACTACGCAGGGTCAAAGTATGTACACCTTCCTCGGTCTCTCCCTGTCTATTCTTTGTCCCGTATCGATTGTCTAAACGTAACAGTGTGATGAAGTGCAGCCAGTCTGCGGTGCCTGCTCCTTCCGAGAGGAGACATGCTCCTATCCTGACGAGCCAACCATCTCGACGAGAACCGCCCAATCCCCCGCAAAAAGACATAGAGCACGAACTGAATGCAGTCGCTCAACTGAGCGCAATCCGCTGGACATCAATTTGGCGCTGTCTGCCGGCTTTCCAGCGCCGTCACCAGAGGACTTCTTGGCCATGGACAACCTCCGCTTGGTCCAATTCTACCACATGTACACAGGCTCGCAGATGACCCCGCATCCGAAACGAACTCTTATCTGGCAGCGCATTCTGCCCATAATAGCCGGGGAGAATAGATTCGTCATGCACCTGCTTCTCTCAGTGGGCGGTATTCATATGATGATAACTCAACAAACGAAGCGTAGCAACAAACCAGCACCGCGACAGTCAGAAAGTGTGGAACTGAGAGTGGTCCTGGAACACTATCAGCGCGGACTACAGAGCTTCCGAGATGAAGTGTCTCAGATCTCCGAATCCAATGCTGAAGCGATCTTTGCGGGCTCTATGCTTCTGATTGCTTTCGCCTACGCGTCTCTGCAGATTCCCGAACTAAACCCACCACCAACAATGACCGTAGGCTCTAATACGGCTCTTGTTGGCGATAATTCTGGTCAGGAGCTACTACTAAGCCTTTCGCCTCAGCTCAGCTGGCTGCACCTCGTCCGGGGGATACCGACGGTGATGGGCGGCCAGTGGGTTGTCTTGAAAGCGAGTCGGCTCCGGCCCATGATGCTCTTTCCGGATGATGAATTTTGGAAAGTCCTACCTTGCGTCCCAAACTTGTCACGACTCGGAAGCTGTTCGCCTCGTATATTGGCATTTGCGCAAGGCGCAAACGATGCAATAGCCAGTCTGAAGGCCACCAGGACATTATCCGGGTTTACAAACGTTAACAGTGTTGATAGCCTCGACTCCCCACATTCAGCTTCCTCTTCGACGACGTCGGATGACGTTTTGGATATGTTATCAAGGACTATTGGGACCTTGGAAGACACGTATGAACGCATTTTTGCAGCCTTTCATTGTTCGATCAGCGAGCAAGGCGACCCGGAAGATGCCGATATCCAGGCCAATTTAGAAGAGGCGGCAATACTATCCTGGCCCATAAAGATTTCTAGCGACTTCCTCACCGTGCTGGAAACAACGGATCCATTAAGCTCTCTTTGGCGGTGTTCTTTGGTGATCATCGCCCATTTCTATGTTGCTAATACCTTGCTTGACACCTGGTATATGCATCAGTCCTTTGAGGGCGAGATCCTTAAGATCAATGACCTCATACGCGCAACAGGTGACGTTGAGTCGGTTCGACTCATGCAATGGCCCGTTCAAGTCGTGAGCTTATGAGCCGTGAAGTTTAGCGCCTTGACAGACGGTCTGAGCCGCCCAGCAACTCGGATGTTTCTCTGCCAGATGCAGCTGAGTACAAACATCACGCCAAGTGTGTCAGCGGCGTTGAACCTTCTCATTGGTCGAGTCCCTGTCGTAGTTTATAGACCATGGAGATTCCATCGGCGTAACAACAACATCGAGTCGAAAGGTAGCCACCTCTCAGAGACTGTTGCTGGTATCACTAGTGATATGTTGATGACTTGTGAACATTCGAGCCGCTTCACGCTGGATCACTGGCTCTTTAAAGCAGGAATTTTTTATGAGCTGTGGAGATATTTCTGGCTAGTCAGTGTTAGGCTTCTCCGTCAGCGTACGAAAAACCATCTCGGGGTCCGGCGGAACTATATGGATGACCCGGCTAGGAAGCCTGAGTGTACGCACTTTCCAGCTTACTTGGACATACCGCCGTGAAAGCCATAATCCTGTCAGTGTATGAAGAACCAGTCTAGTTAGACCCTCGATCGGCCCACTGCCCCTGCATCAATGGGCTCGTTTTCGTATGGATCGTGTTGGCCTCAATACGACGGGGTCACTGGCTGGCCGGTCTAAAGGTCTAAACGCAGACAGGGTCTTTCGACTTGGGACAGGATAACGATACATCGCTTTCCTCTATATTTAGTACATAACGGTCAAATCCTCCCTTCACCCCGGCATATAAAGCCTCCATATTGACCGGATTGTGGATCTATGTTGCTTGTAGGCAAACACTTTATCCACGCCGCTCGAGGCATAGCCATCCTTTTATTCAGTTTCCTACGCTTCCTTGATGATATCTTCAATTGAAATTCCTTACCCCACTAGATATGTCGGACGCAACCGAATTTAGTGCCGTTAACTTTGCCTTCTACCGCTATGACCCGAGCATGGGCGCCGCCGTTCTTTTCATCCTGCTATTTACGGCCACCACAGGCTATCATGCCTTCCAAATGACCCGCACGCGCACCTGGTTCATGATCCCGTTCATCCTCGGGGGTATCTGTCAGTGGCACACCACCCATTAACCCAAGAGAGCACACACCGAAGCTAATGTATCCCGCCCCAGTTGAGACAATCGGGTACATAGGACGCGCCGCATCCAGTCAGCAAAGCCCCAACTGGACGCTAGGGCCCTACATCGTGCAAACCCTGTTCCTGCTGCTCGCGCCGGCCCTCCTCGCTGCCTCAATTTACATGCTCCTCGGCCGCATCATTCTGATCATGAAGGCCGAATCCTACGCCCTCCTGAAGAAGAAATGGCTCACCAAGATCTTCGTAACGGGTGACGTCCTCTCTTTCCTTCTCCAGGGCGCCGGTATGTTTCCATCCTCAATCCTCCACCCTCAATCCTCACCACACTCCACCCGCCCACTCACATTTACCTCTATGATAGGCGGCGGCATCCAAAGCTCAGGCAACATGACCACCTACCGAACAGGCGAACACATCATCGTCTTCGGCCTCATCATCCAAATCCTCTTCTTCGGCGTGTTCAAAGTGATCGCCTCCCACTTCTACTGGAACATCAACCGATCGCGAGCGTATGGGCATGATATCCCTTGGCGTAAATACCTACACGTGCTCTACGCGACTAGCTTCTTGATTATGGTGCGCTCTATCTTTAGGTTGGCCGAGTATCTCCAGGGGAATGATGGGGTTTTGCTTCAACATGAGGTGTTTCTGTATCTATTTGATGCGGTGTTGATGTTGGGGACTATGCTTGTTTTTAATGTCGTGCATCCGGGTGGGATTGTTGAAGGGTTTCGTGGTGGTTTGGTTGCGGGGGATGAGTTCGTGGCGTTGAAGTAATGGTCATGTTTTGAGAGGATGTTGGAAGGTGGAGAAGTGGCTTGGAGTAGGGGATGTGGTTCGGGTTATAGCAGTTCAGATTATAGCTGGATTGTTAGATAGAGAACGCGGTTTATGCGTGCGGTTCAAGTGAGGCGTTCAGTTGGGGCTAGGACTGTGAGAGGGCTGCAAGGGTGATTTGATATCCTCGGATTTCAAATTCTTCCCCTTGTAAGGGATTGAAGTAAGCGTTTACCGCGCCTTGGATATCGTTTTGAAGTGCGACACTGGTGTACGAAGAGGGATATTCTGCACCGTTCTTGAACTTGCTCCGGCTCGGCTTCCTGCAACACAACGAAATTGTTATGGTTACGATTTTATCCGTGAAGGTAGCTTCGAAGAATTGACAATCCTCACGGACATGTTAGCCACTACGTCTCTGGGCACTATGATGTCCTGTATGCTGGGGGCTAGGCACCCATCCTACGTTTTACGAAGAGCAATAATCGTGAACAAAGGATGCCTTTTATATGCCTCATCAATACCCGGATCAAACGTCATTAGATCAACATGTTATGCAAGTCTTACTTCAGCTACCAGTCATTACCTGGACAGGACCCATCCCATCGTCAACCAGTCTATTACTCCAGACCACGGATCGCCATGGCCAAAGCACCCTCCTTGGTCTGGTGACCACCGATGAAGCCGCTGGCGTGAACGAAGACAGCGCCCTCAGGGATGCGAGGCTGGCCGGCCTTATCAGCCTCAGCAGCCATGACGCCGTCGAGGTCGGCGTCGCGGACCCCGCGCCACGCCTCAGGCAAAGGCTTGCGCGACACGAAGCTGCCCTCGCTCTCGGAGACGCACTGCACGCGCCACTTGGAGCCCTCGGAGGCGCTCTCGGGGTAAAGCACGTAGTAGGTCTGCTCCTCACCGGAGGAACCCTCGGCCTGCTCGAAGTTGTACAGGTGCTCCTTCCAGGGCACGCCGCCCTGGGGCAGCACGATGATGCGGCCGGAGGGGTGAACATCGCGGCGGGCGCGGTAGGCGGTGCCGACGGTGGTGCGGGCCGGCAGCCACGACGAGACGGCGTGGTGCAGCTTGCGCGTGAAGACGTTGCCGATGAAAGTGCTGGCGCGGCCGAACAGGCTGTCCTCGTCCTGCGGCTCGCCCGGCGGGCTGGTCGGGTCCGGGTTGTTCATGTCGCCGACCACGGACGCGATCGTGATCCCGCCATCCCGGAACCGCTTCTTCAGCCCCGCCGCCGCGATCGCCTCCGGCTCGTACACCGCCACCCCGTTGTCGTTGGCGTCGATCGCCTCGATGAAGTCGTTGTACAGCTTCTCGTACAGCAGCGTCACGTCCTCGTGGTCCTGTGGGAGGGAAGTGCGCTGCGCGATGATCGCCCGTCCGAAGTGCATGTATACCAGCCCCGCGGATGAAAGCTTCGTGCTGTGCTCCGGGAACGTCGTTGCGAATGTCCGCTGGTGGTGGTCGTAGCGGTTCGTCGCCGGGTCATATTCGCCGCCCACGTCAACTACCGTGTGGCATGTTGCCAGCTGGGCCGGATCCCGCGTCCGGATCAGAGGGGAGGCACTGTAGGTGGGGAGGAGACGGAGAAGGTAGACTGCGAGAGCTTCATCGGCGTGGAAGTGGCCGCTGGAGAGGACGGAGCAGCGTTAACGAGGCGATTGCAGAGAGCGGGATCGATGCGAAAACTTACTTGTGAGTCCCGATCAAGGGGGACGAGGTCTTGATCTTCTTTGCGATGGTTTCTTCAGCCATTTTGAATAAGGAACGGAATCGAAACATGCACAAGGGGGCAGGTTGATTATTAAAAGTTCAGTTGTAGGAATGAAAGAACTAAGTCGGGAGAGCTTCTGGAAGGTCGTCGTATCGAGTTAGTTCCAGTTGGTATCAGCAGTTTTTCATTGGACAGATGGAGCGGGGCATATTTTGCCGTAAGCAGAAAGGCGCAAATTTGGCAGGTTCACTACGCTAACTATATTAAGACCTTACTTAGGGCTAGGTTGCAGCGTGCATGTGATTGTAGCCTGAGGCTAGAACGCTCTGTCTGTTTTGATTTCCAGTCCGCCAGCCTCAGGCTTACATCTTACATAAGTACTACACTTTCAATTAGAGGCATTACGTCGATTCAGCCTCCCCCTCTCAAACCTTGAGGCCGGGATTGTTTACGTCCAGTTGCATTTTGGCGCAATCACAGGATCTCTTGACACTTTTTGATCAGCTTAATTTTCCAGAGATGAGATCATATACAGCCGATCGCTTCACTAACTGACCGCTACTTGCATCGGGTGGACGCCACCGCCTGCCAGTTGAAGCCGGGTCGGAAGCGCTAACCTGCGAAATCGCGAGCAATTCTTACGTTTGCTTGTGCTGTTGGCCTGTCACTCGCCGTCCTCCCTCCCTCATCCCCCCTCTCCCCTTTTCCCTCTTTCTGTGTCTCTCTTTATCTCTTCCTGCCCGATCCATTGCATTGCAGCCGTTAAGCTTCGATCCCTCAGTACGTAAGTGGATGCCTGCGCCTCCTTGGGATTGTGTCGACCAGGAGTTTCATTCGTCCATCAGCACGTGCCACGTGAATTCGATCCATCCATCATTCCGTCCCGCTTGGGAGATAAGATCGTTGCTCATCCTGCTGCACTGAAAAGGAAAGAAAAAAAAAATTGAAAATCAAATTCAGAAGACACATCGACGGAAACCATTCCCCTCTCCTTGTCAGCGAGTACTACGAAGACATACGAGCAGATACGAGCGACCAGTCAAGCAGACAAAGGACGGAACGCAACCAACCAGCCTTCATGTATTCTTACTAACGGTCCCCCGTCATCCCCGTGTTGTCTACCAAGCTCCTACTCAAGACCGTCTTTCGAAAAAAGAGCGCATCTGCTATCCCCTTTTCATCATCCTTGATCTGAATTCCCTATCTCTCCTTCTCATCGTCTCCGATGTGGCTTCTCCGCGCCATCTCGTCGGGAATCTTCCTGACCGTCACGGTCGCTTCTATTCCTCTCGCGTTTGACGTGGGTGGGAAGACATGCGGTCTGGCCTATTCGCTCGCCCTCGCGATCTTCTATTTTCTGTTCTCGATCCTGCGACTCTCTACCCCCGATCGGTCCTGGGTTCGCTCGTCCTTGGTCGTCGTCATCAGTTCTACGCAGTGGCTGATAATCCCGATCTTGCTTATCTGGTCGCTCAACCGTTTCTCGATTGATAATGACAACGCGGCTTCATGGGTGGAGCGGACATTTACCGGGAAGAGGGCCCACGACTCCTCCATTCAGGAGTGGGTATTTGGACCGGATGGGTTGGTGGAATCAGTGACAATTGGGAACTGGGATAAACTTCTGAGATGGTCAACTCCGGTCTTCCAGCTGGTTGAAGGCTTCTGCAGTTTACTCGTCATACAGGCTGCAGGGCAAATCACTCGCTGGCTTGTGAACCGTGGCGGGCGCAGTGATAGTTGGATGGTACGTACACGTCACCTTGAGCTGCTTGCTGCATGCACTGATAAATGCTAATCCTTCTCCGCTAGATCGGCCTCCTGGTTTTGTCCGCCTCCATCATCTCCAGCTCCGTCTATTTCCTATGGCGCGTTTTGCAGTTTCCTGAAATCTCCAATGTCGATGCAGCTCTGATTGGCGTGTCCATCACATGCGCAGTCATCTTGTGCGCCTGGGGCATCGGCAGCGGCAGGGGTAATCCAGTCGAGAGTTCTTTGCTGTTCGCCTACATTGTGCTCTGCCTCTACCAGATCTTCACAGACTACAAACCCTCTCACCCTCTGGAACAATCGCCCACCCCAGCTCAGGCTGGAGGGGACTTCCCGCCCTTGCCTCCAATTATCATGGAGTCGTACACGACGGTGATGCATGCCTTGTCGACTCTGCCTTCGATCATCCACGCTGCGGTTAATGTTATCACAGCAGTCTTCGGCGCAGTGACTCCCTCCGTGTTGGTTTCCCTCACCTACCGGATCCTAGTTCTATACGCCTCCACTCGGATCATTCCCGCAGTCCGCGAGTCTGGGGCCCGCGCCTTGTCGCAAGAAGCGTCGCTAGACGATTCCGATGCCGCCGGCCAATTCCTCGGCTTCCTTAGTTACTTTTCACCCTCGATCCTCATTGCCGTGTACACCAGCCTTCTGATGCAGCACTTTGCGTCGACCTCTCAAGCTATGGGTGGTAGTGGTGAGTGGTGGAGCAGCCAGGGCGCTGGCGGCGGAAACCTCTGGCGCTGGATCAACCTTGCATGTACGATGGGCTTGTACGCTGTTGAGCTCTACCTCGGTGAGAACGACGATTTGGACGCCGGCCTTGCGGGTCATTGGAAGACCGACTGAACGCTATCCGGATAACCACAATCACCAACACTGATTTCCATCACTTATTCGAGCACATGTGATCGCCGACTGTTGCTCCTTTGCACCACCCACGGGTCAGGCTGCCGCCTAAGAAGTTCTTATACGCATTTCCCCTAGCAAGGGGACCTTTCTGCAAGCTGAAGTTTCAGGTCAGCAACGTCATGGAGCGCTTCCCACTTATTAGCTGGATGGTGGCAGGATTAGAGGCAGACAGAGCACCATCCAGCAGAAGCAGCTACGAAGCGGGGGTCAGCGAATGCGTATGCCTATCGGTGGTCCTTTCACCTTGCTTTCCTTTAGGGATATTGGGGATAATCGTCATCTTTCCCAGCTTTCCCAGCTTTCCCACAGATGGTGTGTCCGTAATGCGGAGACTTCGCAACCATCGTATCATTTACATCATGACCAAGATCCGACCAATATGTCTCCAGTCAGTGGGAGGGCTCGGTACAGCGCCCGGCTCACCCAGCAATACATCAGGGTCGCTCCCGCCCCGAACAGCTCATGTTTCCTACGCTTTGCCCCTCCGATACGGCTCTACCCTTATCAAATCGCCCACCCATATCTCTTATGATCCTCCGTCCCATTATCGCCGTGCTATTATACCCATCTTTCTTCAGTCTAGCGCTCCCTGCTAAGCTGCCTTCATTGGCCTTTCTTTTTTTATCTTATCTATCTCAATCAACAATGCCCCACTTCTTTCACCTTGTACTGCTACTTTCCGAACTCCTCCCCCACCCTTTTCCGTTTCTTTTCAGCTTCAATTCTTGACAACTGTGTGCACTAGATGGAGAACTTTATACCCCGACTTGTTGTTTACGGTGACAGGCTTTTTGATCTTCCTCCGTGTGTCTGTAACGACGTTCCTCTATTTTCCACCATCAGGTATCAATCATCTTTAGCGTCTTTAAGTCTGATTCGGAAATGCAACCCATGAAATTTATAGGAAACGGAGCGTACTTCCACTTTTCGTCAAGGAATCAAGTAAGATAGTCACACCGAACATGGAAAGTAGAATGTTAAGCCAGCTAGTACAATTTAATTTGGTGATACTGCCAGAGACTTGGAAACGAAAACAACTTAGATGACTCGAGTAAGAAAACCGAGTTTAGACCCCAAACGACAATTTAGCCAGTCAATTCTGCACACGGATGCAGGATCTAGACACACAGAACAAACATCACGGACGACTAAACTTGATTCTCAACTCTGGAAAACGCGCGGATTCGCATAATTCCGGCCCGATGTAGGGTAAGGACAAATTCAATTGAGACAAGAATATTGATACTCGGGCTCAGTTTTTTCCGGAAATATGGACAACGAACTGAAAGAGATAGAAGAAAAGATTGCGTCATTTCGTGATAAAAACACTCCAACTTGCGCGAGCATGCTGTAGACCTCATACCGTCGACGCTGGAGGGGGGGATGGAGCGGCTGAAGCAGGCTAGGATCGACAGAGAGAGAGGATCCTATTCCGACGCTTGTGAGCTCATCTTCCCGTCGGGTGGATGCTCCAAGCTGTAGCATGCGATTATCCCAGCTTGCCGCTTTGGTTCCACTCTGTGCCACATAACATCCCTCCGAAAGGCAGAAGACGAGAAGAATAAAAAAAAAAACAATGATGAATGATAAGGATAAGGTCGTAAATACATTAAAATCTCAAGGAAAAAAAGAACAACGTGACGTGGGAATCCATGGCGCCAGAACTCTCTTTTAAATACCACCGATCACCGGACGGAGCCAACAAACCATGTACGAAAGTAGAATATCAGATGCAGAGTCACATGAATGATGAAATCGAAATACGGGAAATGATTTATTGGCGGATGGGAACACCACCCCGGGTTGGGGGCGGGCTCACACTGTCGGCATCGGTGGGCTCTTGGGATGCGACTGCATCGATGTTGTTTCCGTCGGCCTCATCGACGCTGGTGCCTCGTTGCAGGAAGCTGGCTTCCTTGACCGGGCTGCGGCTCTGAAACCCGATAGAGCCCGGATGTCCGCTGATGCTGCCGGGAATCTGCTGTCCACCTTGGGCGCTGATGCTGCCTCCATTGCCGGCGGCGGCGGGGTTGTTGGCGCCCGGGGAGGTGGCGGTCAGGTGGGGGATGTTCTCCGGAACAGGATGTTGGGAGCCGATGTTGGTGACGCCGACGTCTGAGGCTTTGCCTGCTTTGCTGAGGGCGTAGTCACCCGAATCGAAGTATTTGCGTTCCTGTAGGCCGCACAGGGAAGATATGAGAATCAGAGACGAAGGTGGCTGGGTGATCGGTGGTCGGACGGCTGTACCTTGAGCTTGTTCTGCAGGAGATCCTTCTTGTTGGGCATCTTGCCATAGAGGCGCAACAGACGTTGCTCATCGGGGCTCAGCGACTTGGGAGAGAGATGGTGTTAGTGCCAGCCCAGCGGAGAAGGGTAGTAGCAACCCAAAGGTAGGCGGGATGGAACTTACGCTGGTATCGATCTTATTCTGTTGATGGGGGTTCATTTTGAATGATTGTGTTTCGGATTGATTGATGATTGATTGAAGGAGTGAAGGAGGGAAGGAAGGAAGATAAGTTGGTAGAAAGGAGAATGAAGAAGGAGAAGAAGAAGAGCAGACGGAGGGAGGGCGGGGAGTTGAGTTGAGTTGAGATGAGATGAGGTGGACAACGGGTATTAGTAGTAAGTAACTGGAAGTAGAGTGTCGTCAGGAAACCCCACCACCACCAGCGGGGAGGAAAGTGTATACAGAGCAAGGTAGAAAGCACCCCGATATTGTGACAGTGTTAATGGGCCGAAATGGAAAGGGGTGGAGAAGGGAAAGAAAATAGAGAGTCAAGTGACAAGGATAGAAAGCAGCACAGAGATTGCAGAAAATAAAGGAGAAAAGGGGGGGAGGACAAAAGGAAAGAAGTTATACATGTTGCTGTTGCTGTTGCTGCAGTGAGCAAAGCAAAGCAACAGGAAGAAGGGCACATGAGGCCTAGGATGGGTCTATCGGTATGGGTCTGTATTCCGCTGTCATGGTATGGTAATTCATCCGGTAGCCAGTGTACGACATCGGGCGGTGACCGCCCTGCAATCAGCCCCCGTGCTCCATCATCACCTACCCACTAAACCTTCTCTAGGCTAGTATCAAGCAGTTCTGATGCGAGGGAGTCCGCATCCAGCTTAGGCCCATGGAGCTACTGACTGGCTCCACCTGCGCTGATGACAGAACAATACAGTATGCATCCTTTCCAATCTGACCATTGCCTCATTGTCGAGGAAGTTCAGGCACTCGCCGTTTGAAACCCCTCAAGGGAGAAAAGCGGATTTGCTACATGGGGAGAAGCAGCAGGTGAAGAAGGCGTCGGGGGTTCGTATCCAAATTAAAATAAGATGCAATGTACTTGAGATACTGTATGAACGATGCAAATTCTGCCGATAAATCGACACTAGCAATACAGCTGAGAAGGTGCAATCAACCCAAAGACAATATCGACTCATCCTGCCCCATCATTAGGCACAAAGGGCGACAAAAGTAAATTTAAACCTGACCAGCTGCTGGAAAGAGTGGACTTCATGCTCAACTGAGGAATTGTTCAGTGCAGTCCCACCGGATTGCTCAGTTCCACCGGCGGTACAATGGAGGAAGGAGGAAAGTCAGTCAGTGTATGCAATCGGCGTATCGATCTGTATCCAACTCAATGATCATTTCTTCTCCCTTTTTTTTCTCCTGCCCCTCCACAATTTGATATTGCTCGCAATTCAACCTCTCCACGTCCAGACACATCCTCCATCTGTGGGTAGTTGCGCAAAGCTTCATCCCTCTTGCGCCTTGGCTAATTTTGTACTGAAGAACCGGTGAATCCGAGTCTGCACGGTGTCACAAGAGGTTCCTGAACCCCACACTTACTATAACCGACATCACGCCCATTGACCGTGGGCCAGACCGATTTAGACGCCTCTATCCCGATCCAAAATGAGTGGTCAAACCCCCTCTGCTGGTCCTGTGACCATCGTGGTCGAGCATCTGGACCCCGAATTGGGCGCTTGGTCCACTCTGGAGTATGGCTGCATCGCCCGCGAAGCGCATGCCTCGGGGAGCAGATTTCTGCTTAGCTCGGTGCCCACCTCCCTGCAGATGCCGGAGGAGCTGGCAGCTACCCCCGGCCTGAATGTCGAGCATCGCAGCGTCGAGGAGATTTTTGCGGATCGCAAGTCCCGGGTCTGCTTGCTGGACCCTTCCGCATCGGTGGAATTGAGCCCCGCTGATGCTGAGACGTTCGATGTCTTCCTGTTTGGTGGTATTCTGGGTGAGACGTCCTTTTCTTCGTTGACGACTGCATCGCCCAATTGTTCGGCCGGCTGACTGAAAGGGAATCCATTGTTCGGTTCTTAGGTGATGATCCGCCACGCGGTATGTCCCTTGTCCCTGGGAGAAGAGAGTCTATCATGATACTGACCTGAAGTAGACCGCACATCTGAGTTGCGAAAGAAGGGTTATGCCGGCCGAAGGCTGGGACCTGTCCAGATGACGACCGATACGGCTGTGCGTGTTACGCGCCTGGTTGTGCATGACAAGAGTTAGTCCTCGACTGCGACCTGCTCTGTCCAGACCACGACTGACATCGAAGCAGTTCCTTTGGAGAAGATCCCCTACGTTGATCACCCCGAGATCCTCATCAACGAGCACGAACGCACTGAGATGCCCTTCCGCTACGTGACGGGAGAGGACGGCCAGCCCATCATGCCTCCGGTAAGCTTGATGCATCTTGTAATGTTCTCACTGCTCAGTCCATTGACATGTTTGTAGGGCATGGTAGACTTGATCAAGAAAGATGCCGATCAGGGTATCGATGATCTCATCTAAGTCGGGTTGAAGATCGGCCTAAGGTTGTGACGTTGAAAGATGGGCACGGGAACGTGTCGAGTGCATATAACGTGGAATCATCACTAACCAAACACTTACGATCGACTTCCAGGCTGAGTTGAATCTGCATTGAATCTGGATTCGATTTAGTTGTAATAT
This sequence comes from Aspergillus homomorphus CBS 101889, assembly GCF_003184865.1. Lineage (NCBI taxonomy): Eukaryota > Fungi > Ascomycota > Eurotiomycetes > Eurotiales > Aspergillaceae > Aspergillus > Aspergillus homomorphus. Next base: position 112,535 of record NW_020291925.1, on the reverse strand, counting down.
GTTGCTTAGAGATCAACGGGGAAGTATTGCAGCATAAGCATGGATAGCAGTGACTGTGAGCAATACAATACAGTACTTTCTATTGAAACCCCGAATGATAAATGGTACGGATGAGTGGTAGAGTGGTAGAGTGTAGAGTGCAGGGCCGTAGCAGGTCTATAGAGACCCCAAAGCGGTAAGTGATAAGCTTGTTGCAGTACTGCTACTAACTTACTGCCACTTACTGCTTACCCGCCCCTTCGGGCCACGCCATCCATTCGTCTCCGTCTGTCTCAGCCGCCTTTCTTCCTCTTCCTCCCTCCTCTGCCTCCTCATCTCCCCTCTTCTTCTCCTCTTACTCTCTTTCTATTGTTTTTATTTTGAGTACTATCTCAGTACTCTAGTCTGTTCCGGTCTTTGTGGGGAAGACATCTAATCGTGGTCAGACCTCCTACGCTCACTCACCTGATCCCCCCTGCCTGCGTGGACACCCACCTCTTGTCACCTCCGTCACCTCCCTTTATCTCCGGAGCTCCGCCTCAACCGGGGGAAGGTCTCAGTCAGCACGCGCCGGAACTGGACACCTTGATCAATGTGTCCTTGAGTGCTAGTTTTGAGTCCTCTTGGGACCTAATTCGCTTACATTTGTTCAACACCTTTTCAATAACGGCATACGCCCTTGCACCTTATCGCACCCCAAAAATGTTCTCCTTATCGTCCCGCGGGGGACTCTCTGTCTCCCAGATGTCGACATGGGCTCTGTCAACCCTCCTTCTCCTGAGTCCGGCGGTCGTCTCGGCCAAGTCCGCAGCTGATTACTACATTCACTCACTACCTGGTGCTCCCGATGGCCCCTTGTTGAAGATGCATGCTGGGTGAGCTACTCCGCTCCGGAGCTGTCGCACCAGATCGACCATACTGACCCTGTTCTCTGGATTTACAGACATGTCGAGGTCGACGCGCAAAGCAATGGACACCTCTTTTTCTGGCACTACCAGAATCGGCACATCGCTAACCGCCAACGGACCGTGGTGTGGCTGAACGGTGGACCGGGATGTTCGTCCATGGACGGCGCGTTAATGGAGGTTGGTCCATATCGACTGAAGGACAACCATACACTGGAGTACAATGAAGGCTCGTGGGACGAGTTCGCCAATCTGCTCTTCGTCGATAACCCGGTCGGAACGGGATTCAGCTACGTCAACACCGACAGCTATATTCACGAACTCGACACGATGGCGGCACAGTTTGTGGTCTTTCTGGAGGAGTGGTTCAAGCTGTTCCCGGAGTACGAAAGTGACGATGTAGGTTCTCTTGGTCCGACTGTTTCTTCCTGGGTTGTTTCTCTAACAACCTGATAGATCTACCTTGCGGGCGAGTCCTACGCTGGACAGCACATTCCCTATATCGCCAAAGCCATGCAAGAACGCAACAAGAATGTCACCGGCACCAACACAGCGCAGTGGCAATTGAAGGGTCTTCTGATTGGCAACGGTTGGATCGCTCCCGAGGAGCACTACATGTCCTATCTGCCATTCGCATACGAAGAGGGCCTTATCGAGGAAGGTAGCTCGGCCGCCAAGGAGCTTGAGGTGCTACAGTCCGTCTGCCAGTCTCGATTGGACGTGGGCAAGGACAGAATTCACGTCAACGACTGCGAGAAGATTTTGAACGGGATTTTGGATAGGACGATCGAAAACAACCAGTGCTACAATATGTATGACATCCGCCTGCGCGACAGTTTGGACGCATGCGGGATGAACTGGCCGACGGACTTGGTGGATGTGAAGCCGTACTTGCAGCGACAGGATGTGGTGGCGGCGCTTCACATCGACCCGGCGAAGAAGTCAGGCTGGACCGAATGTTCTGGCGCAGTCAGCAGCAACTTCAACCCCCAGAGATCCGTGCCGTCCGTGCGACTCCTCCCCGAGCTTTTGGAATCGGGTATCGAAATCCTTCTTTTCAGTGGTGAGAAGGACTTGATCTGCAACCATGTTGGTACCGAACAGATGATCAACAACCTGAAATGGGGTGGCGGTACCGGCTTTGAAACCTCACCGGGCGTCTGGGCTCCCCGACACGACTGGACTTTCGAGGGCGAGCCGACGGGTATCTATCAGTACGCGCGGAACCTGACCTACGTGCTTATCTACAACTCCAGCCACATGGTGCCCTACGATCTCCCCCGCCAAACTCGTGACATGCTCGACCGCTTTATGAACGTGGATATCGCCAACATCGGTGGCAACCCTACCGATTCACGCATCGACGGCGAGAAGCTGCCCCAGACCTCGGTGGGCGGCCACCCCAACAGCACCGCAGCCGAGGAACAGGAGAAGCAGAGACTCAAAGAGACGGAGTGGAAGGCCTATGCCAAGTCTGGCGAGGCCGTCCTGGTCGTCGTTATCATCGGAGTCATCGTATGGGGCTTCTTCATCTGGCGCAGCCGACAGCGCCATCACGGCTACCGGGGCGTCATGCAGAAGAATATGAGCAGCCACTCGGTGCTCGAGCGGTTCCAGAACAAACGCAACGGAGGCGATGTCGAGGCGGGCGATTTCGACGAGTCCGAACTCGATGACCTCCATTCTCCGGGTCTGGATCGGGAGCATTACTCGGTGGGCGAGGACAGCGACGAGGAGACTCGGGCAGAACATGGCCAGCAATCCTCCGCTCGGACGGGAGCCGATCATTTATGATTCTGAATCTTGTCACTTACCTTTCTTTGTTTGGACTCGGTCTTCACCCCTGTGTGGACATACTTTGGAGTTATTGTATTGGCACATTAGATATGAATTGTTCTTGCTTTAGAATCCTGTCATGGGAAATTGGATAAGATGGTATGGTGCACGGGCGACACGGCAGTTTCAAGTTCTGTTGCAAGTTTTGTCCGGCCTTGTATTTCCATGTCCAAATGTCTATTGATCAGTAGTTTGTGACTTTTCTCTATATCCGGTCATCTATACTCCATCTGTACCACACAGTCAAACCAGACCTACTTCCCAACCGTCCAAACCTTCACGCTTCCATCGTCGGCCGTAGTAATCAGGATTTCCTCCTCTTTCGTGGTATCCCGACCGCGATCCGCCCGCTTAGCCCAAGCAACATGGTTAATCTCGTAGATCCCATGCGCCCCGACCAGAACAGCGACAACCACCCACTCCGTCAATGGCTGTTTGGGGGGTCGCTGTTGCTCATCAGGCAGGGACGCGTCCGTCTCCATAGCCTGCGCATCCTTGGCGACAAACCGCTCCTCATACACCACAATCCTACCATCAGCACCGACCGACGCGATCAGGCCCGTCCTCGAACTCCACGCAACCGAATAAACCGCCAGATCATGCACTGGGGGGAGCGTAGCCTCCTCCTCCCAGTGCTCATCAAGCCCAGTGGGCCGAATAATACTGGGCATGTTGCCAGCGCCACGAGCGTCGACCTCCTTAGGCAACCGCCTCCAAACCCTCACAGAGCGATCATCCGAACACGAAAGAATCCTGGGACCCGACAACGCCCTGAATTGCACCTGCTCCTGCTCCTTCCAAACCCGCATGACCGCAACCTTCTCCTCCTCACTTACGCCCGGCGCCCAACCCGGCAGAACCTCATCCTCCCCAGACCCATCCTCCCCAGCCCCAGACCCATGGGCTACTCCCTCAAAAGCAACCCCCCAAACCGTCCCCCCATGGCCCCGGAGACAAGCAACCTGCCCCCAATCATCAAGATCCTCCCTCCAAACCCGAATCGTATCATCATAACTCCCACTAACCAAACACTCTTCGCGCGGATGCCACGCCACACATTTTACGTCTCCCTCATGCTCCTGCATAACAGCAACAGTCTCGAAATTATTATCGCCGTCGTCGAGATCCTCCCAGATCCAGATCGATTTGTCCCGCGAGCACGTCGCCAGAAGCATGCCTGAGGGCGACCATGCGACGGACTTGACTTCGCTGTCGTGGCCGTCGAGGAGGACGGCGAAGCGCCATTCTTCTTCGTCTTCTTCATCATCCTCATGGTCTAGGGTTTGGGTGGGGCGGTGCGCTGCGGTTGCGGCTTCGTTACTGCCTTCGGCGACTTCATCGGTGTTGGCTAGGAGCTCCGCGGCTTGAGAAGTGGGAAGGTAATTATCCCATCGGCGCCAGATGCCGGCTGTTGCGTCGAAGGAGCCCGTTGCCAGCACACTTTCGCCTTCGACGTGCGGTTTCCAGGCTGCGGTGCGGACGCTGCGCTTGTGGCCGCCGGTTATTGTGGAGAGGAGTCGGAAGTTTGTGAGCGAGTAGATGCGGATCGTTTTGTCCGAGCTGCAGGTTGCGACGATGGGGAGGCGCGGGTGCGGCGCCGTTTGCCAGGTGCGTTCGAGGGAGGGAGGGTCGAGGGTTGAGAGGGCGTGGATTTGGTATGTTGGTTGTGCTGGTTGTGCTGGAGTCATGGTTGTGTTTCGGGGAGCGGGTTGCAGGTGAGGGGTTGGTAGGTTGGCACGGAGAGTGGGAGCGATGGCTGTAGTGAGATGCGCTTGGTTGTGCCTTGTCTTGGACTCAAGCTGTCAGCGTGTCTGAGTAGCTGTATCTTGGAGAGTCAATTGCCCTCTGCTCGCTATCTGTCTGTCAAGATTCAAAGTTGAAGCTTTCCGGTTCGGCGGCGGAATTCATGGCGGGGAAAGCAGCGCTGATTAATCATGTGCTTGGCGTGCCGGAAGTTCTTCTAGTCTTATCAGCAAGGAAGATAAGCATTTACTTAGAACTAAGTAGTAGTAGTTATAGTCTCCATCTGGAATAGCATACATATTGTAATTCTTGTATCAAAAACGCACGCCCAAAAGTCAATTCAGTCTGTACCACAAGTACTATAATGTATCCTTCATTAGCCAAGACAAAAACTCTTATAATTAGCCTCCACCCCTCATGCCCCCTCGCCGAGGATCCGCTCGTAGACTAGGCCGTGACACAACCAGTCCACTTCGCGCATCTTCTCCAACTCGTCCGTCAACTGCCCAACCTCCGTAACAAACTCGGGCATGCCCGCTCCAGCCAGGCCCTGACTGGCTGTCGTCGTGGCGCGGACTCGTTCGCTGGCACTAGCCGCACTCAGTCGTGACAGAATGTGCGCCCTCAGCCGCGAGAGAAGCAGTCGCGCAACCGGATCGGCAAAACCAGAGGTACCGTTGCCGCTACCACTCGTCGCCGTCGCGGGACTGGTCGCATCCGACGTATACGATTCGGAGGACGAGATAGACTCGACCTGGATCTCCACAGATGGTTGTGTCCCTTCTCCCTCCGTAGAGGCGGCTACACAGGCCGTGGCAACAGGCACCAAAGCCCGGCGGATGGTTGCTGCCAGCTGCGCGCTGGCATTGGGTGGCATCGGGTGTGTGGATTCTAGAATCGATTGAACGCGGTCGGGCTGGATCTCATTAAAGTCCAAAGACATGATTCGGTCCGCCTCGGCTTTCCACTGGGATCGCGCGTCGCGCTTCAAGAGGTTCTTGGCTGTCAGAAGGATAGACGCTGTAGCCACGATTCGGAACGCCTTTGCATGCAGGCGAGCTAATCGCTGGCGATCCAACTCTAGAGTCTCCGGCACCAGCTCTTCCGAAACAGGCGCATTGCTCATGACCAGATCGACAAGTCCTTGCGCATAGACCTTGGTACTCGGCGGTCGGGGCTCCCCGTTGATATTCTCTGGATCCCGCTTGCGCAGCTCATCGGCGATGATCTTGCGGTATGTCCGCCAAAAGCGTCGTGTCTTCCCCAAGCTTTGAGTCCCGTCTTGGAGACCCTTTTCAAAGGTCCTCTGTTCATATCCAGGAGCTTCCTGGATAAGCTGCGGAGCGGCAACCTGGATCATAAAGTTTGTGTGATCAAGAGAAAGAAAATCGATTATTCCCATCAATCGTGCCAGTCGGTCGATTGCATCCCCCGATGTGTCTTCAGCGAATGCTTTAACTACTGGATCGCGGTAAGGGGCACAAAGCTTGGGTAAGATGGTGTTCATAAAGTTGAAGAAACTGTCGTAGGAGAAAGCGCCGGCCCTGCACTGGCTTTCGACCAGCTTAGGGTCAAGCACCTCACTGATCAGTACATGCAGCGAGTTTCCAGGCCGGAGCGAGCGCAGTAAGCGGTCTTGGATCACCGTAGCCATGGCCACTGTCCAGTTTGTTTCCAGCCCGGCTTCCACGTCCTTCCGCATCATATCGCACATATGTTTCATGATTCGCTTGCGTGGCTCAGTGTACTGTTTCTCGTCGATCCGGAACTCCTGATTTATCAAGAGCTCGTGCACCAAAGCTCGATTCTCCGGCAATGCGGTCAGCATCCGTGTAAACCGCTCGTGGGGAGAAACTCGCTGTCTGTCGAGCTCATGCAGCACTGCACTGTCCACGTTGTTAAAGGTCTCACTGATGGGAGAAGCAACGCTTTCCGGAAGAGCTTCTGTCGACGAGGGCGCAACCTCCGCCGACCGTGGGATAGCCTGCTTGGACGCCGTCCGCTTCTTCTCGCGCTTGGCCTTCTTCAAGGCATCTCGCACCATCTGCATCGCCTTGTCAGAACCAGCCAGACGCTTCAGTCTGGCAAGAAGGAGGATCTGATTCTGCCGAATACCCTGGCTGTAATCCTCCGCGACACCACCAGCGCGGTCATTCTTGACCGTCTGCCAGATCAACTCCAATTCGATAAATTGAGCCAACATGATCTCGATCAGAACACTGGAGTCATGCGACTTCCACGCGTGAAAGGCAGAAAAAAAGACATTGTAAGCCTCGCACAAAGCCTGGAGCTCCGTGGCAATAGCCGATGGGGAACAGCATCCCGAGGAGAGCAAAGGTGTCACCAGCTCAAACGCGGCGAGAAGCTCGCGCGCTTTCGCAATCAAATCCTGCTCTTGTTCGCCATTGCTGCTCAGAACCTCGGCAGGATGGGTCACAATCAGGTAGCTGCTAAGGAACGTGCGCACAGCACCCCGTCCACCGATGGTGCCACTCTCCATATCTTGCAGTCCACACAGCTTAAGGACCCGACCTGTGGTCTCCAGAACCCGGTCATCAGACAGCTGAGCGCCAACTTCCTCGAACTCCTTCTCCCGAATACGATCGGTGGTCAGGTCGAGAGCCAGGAACCCACGCATTACCATCTTCGCATGGTAGGTTCTCCAGACTCGCTGGATGATCCTCGCGGCGGCATCGCGGGTGACCGACTGAGCAACCGCCTTGGGCATCTTCTTCTCGTCGCCACCAGTCGGCAGACTGCTCGTGCGGTGGCGGCGATGACTCTGCTGATACAGGGCCCGCCTCTTCTCGGCCTCAGCGAACTTCTCCGCGATTTCCAGGCGCAGGCGAGCGTGTTCGGCGGCCTTGCGTTCCCGGTTGTCTTCGGCCTTCTTCTTCGCCCGACGGACCTCCTCCTCGCACTTGGCCGTGATCTCCGCCAAGAGCCGCTCCCGGGCCTGCTGAGCAGCCAGTGCTCGTTCTTCCCGCTGCAGGTTGCGGGTAGCCGCTTTGGCCAAGGCCGCACGAAGCCTGACTTTCTCCGCGTGCAATGCGCGGTCCGCGAGTCGGGCCTTGCGACTCTCGAGAATGGAGGTCCGTCGGAGATGTTGCGCTACGTTCTCGGTTGAGGACGCGCCATGAGCGGGCCCGTTCGCGTGCTGGGAATGGAGGGAGGAGATCGAGCTGCGGCGGGAGGAGGCGGCGGAGGAGCGGCGAGCGACACTAGGCTTGCGAGCAAAACGAGCGGCGAGATGAGTGGGCAGGTTCAAAGGCAGTGCTGATTCATCAGACATCATTTCCACATCTGTTGCAGTCGCGGGTTCCGGTTCAGTAGAAGGGGCCGCATCGGAGAGTTGGACGTCGATGTCGGAGTTGCGACGGATCATATTCTGCGGTGAATGCACGGGAAGCGGGAGGTTAACCGAGAGAGATATCGAGATATGAAAGGGCGATGACGAGACGGGATCGGGTAGATACGCAGGTTCCGTAGATGACCCCCTGTAGTTCGAATGAGGATGTAGTCAGGCTGCAGTTTGGAGCATCCCTGGAGGAAAGGAGACCCGTGCTTCGTCTCAGAGGAGATTTTAGTTGGAGTAGACTAGTAGTGAGTGTAAGTGTAAGAGTGTGTGTGTATGTTGGGACAAAGAGCACTGGGAACAAGATCAAATGAGTGTCGAGGAGAGCAGGCAGAGGCTCAGTTAGTTATGCAGTGACTAGGTCAGCCCAAAAGTATAATACGGAAGATAAGCCGGGATAGAAGAAAGCATGACTTGCACCACATCCATCACGGATCGACGGGGAAGAGTGTATTTCACCTTTCGTCGTCATCGAACCGGAAGAAGAATGAAGCCCGTCGAAGGCGCCGCATCCAGCCGTGCTGACTAATTCCGATTGACAATGCAGCTGCAGCAACTGCAGGAAGCAGCTGGCTTAGTTAATCGATATTACGCGCGGTGGGATGAATTCTTCATAAGCAGATACATATGAAAATACTCAGCATGATCATTAGTTGAGTTATATCTAGTTAGACTATGCCCATCCCTTAATGCATGTGAGGCGTGATTCAATGTGTCTCAGGTATCAACATTCCAACCCCCATCTCCAATACCAGACAGACGCTTTTCCCAACAACTCAGACGCCGAGTACAAATGCACATTTTATCATTTGTAAGATAGAAGCAAAAATGCAAAAATGCGGTCCAAGTTATGCATCACCAAACGCCCACCATGTAACCGCATCAAAGATATCATACAAGCCACTCCAGTTGGACCAGCCAACTCTCACTATCGCCCTTGTGGCCTCAGCGATGCCCAAAGATGTCGATACTCTCGTCATCGTCATCTTCCTCATCGCTGCCATGCTCTGAGCCACTGTTGCCTGAGGCTCCGCCATCTTCGTCTTCATCAATGTCGGCATCGGAAGCACCGTCAACAGACTCGTTTTCCTGCCCCAGGAAACCATAGCTGTACTTGATCTTGGTCCCCCACAATCGAAGTTCTCCACCATCCTCACTCTCTCGACGGCCACCAACGCCGCCAAATGAGAGTCCACTGAAGAAGGAAGTCGACTGTGATCGATTCGAACCACGGTCAGGCGGGATACCAAAGTAGTTCCGAATGACAGGCGAGACAGCACGATCGCGCGTTAGGCTGTAGGAAGCAAATTGCCGACTAGGATCAGCAGACATGGGAACAGAAAGTTGAGACTCGTGCCCAGGGACTGAGCTGGTGTCAATACGTAGTGATTCGAATGTAGACAGGCCGCTTTCGTCAGCGCCATGCGAGGAAGACCTGGCCCGCGTCGTTGAAATATCTTCCGTATCACTGTTTAACGCGGAGGGATCTGAATCGTTGCCCCTGACTAAACGAATCTGCGCGGTATTGTACGATTCACACCTGCTTTCTGTCAGTCTCTGTCGCGCGGATAGGATTATAGATGCTCACAGGTCGCATCGCAGCCCTAGCCAGTGATACCTCACTACAGATTTCGCGCTGCAATCGTTGCAGTAGACAAGAGCTTTTGTGTCTTTGAATTCTGCCGGCATAGGCTGGCTCTCGATGGTTCGATCCAGATTTCGAAATGTAGACTCCATGTTGGTAATGGTTTTGCTGCAGATCGGACAGCGATATGAAGTTCTAGAGTATTCGGAGAGACACCGTTGATGGATACTGTGGCCACATCGCATAAAGACTACAGTCTCAGGAGAAGTGAACATATAGTCTCCGCAAATAGGGCAGTCACATTGAGTGGAGCGCTCAATGCACCGGTGGGTGTTCTCGATGGAGATAGGAAGGCAAACACTGCACGTCTAAGACTTGGTCAGCACCCACACATATTGAACTGGAATATATGCCTGCTCACCTTGCAATGGAAGAAGTCCTTCCCAAGACCTTTACCGATACGGCAGATGCCACAATCGCTACAGTGATAGATGCTCTTGTTGGCGTCGTTATCCCAGAGCTTGCAGGTTTCGCAGTAGTATTGCGCCGCTTGTTCGCCGCATTTCCTGCAGGATTGCGCTGCAGGCTGGGCTTCCCCACACAGCATGCAGAGCATGTTCTCTGTTTTGGGCCGATCCAGACGGTGCTCTTCGACCTCATCGTGGCAAAACCGGCAGGTGTACCATTTCTTACAGTCGAAACACTGCGACTTGACGTTTGTCTTATAATGTTCGCAGCCTAGAAACACTTCCTCAACCTCTTCGGTGTCGAGGTCGTCCACCTCACATGCAGGTGACTCTAATTCTGGTTTGGGTGCATAGGTCGGTAGCAGATCTTCCGCAGTCAAATTGTAGCTTTCGCTTTTGACAGGTGCGGAGGACGCTAATGGTGAGGACCGCTCCAACGAGATAATACTCCATCGGCGGGCGGTTTCGTCTTGCTTGGGGCTCTGAGGAATGAGAGGTGATGGGCTTCTCGGAGTGTTTTGTTGGTCGGCAGAGTCACTCCGGTGAGAATTGTACTTCTCGGTCATCAGTGCATGAATCATGCGCGCCTGATCTGTATTGCTGTAACCTAGATCTCGAATTGCATGAATCCGCCTCCGTAAAGCACCCATACCGTCATCTTCTGGAAGCGCAACAGGACAGCCCGGTTCCTCTGTCATGAGATTATGACTCAACACCTGTTCCGGAGGCTGTGAATGTGGGCTGGATGGTTGAGAGGCGTCTTGCGTAGCTGGAACCGAGACGGTCTGCTGTGGGCTGATTGACAGGTTCGTGCGAGTCATTTGGAAATGCGAAGTCTGCGGTAGACGATCTTGACTCGGTATTGTTGTCCATCCAGGAGGAAATCGGTGTTCTTGTTCGTGAGAAGGTCCAATCGGTAGGTGATCTGGAGGTGAGGCGGAGGGAAGAGTGCGGCCATCTTCAGACCCCGCATCTCCGCCATTTGAGAGAAGCCCAGGGTGTGTGAAGTCCGTCATAACCGCGCCCTGGCTGGTTTGATCGCCATCACTAGCCAAGGGAGCGGCACAGTCTTTCCCGGCTGTTAAAGAATCGGAAGATGGTCGGGGACTGGTTTGTTGTGAGAGGCGACGGGCTTGCCGAATGACGGGTTCAATCAACAATGAAGAGAGGAGCCCACTCATGGATGAGGCCAAAGAGCATCTGATGGTGGAAAAAGCATAGAAAAGATTTAACACTCGGATGTGCCGTAAAACTCCCGAAGAAGCTACACCGGAAAAGGCTTGGAATTCCTGGTGTAAGCAAGGTAGGCAGACAGGTAAAAGCAGCAAGGAATACGGAGTAACTCAGGACCGAAGACGGAGGGAGAGGGAGTGATTCGATCTCGGATGGCAATCGCTTCGTCAGCCGCTATGACGTTGAGGCCTGAGGGTCGGTTCCTGTCTTGGCTAGAAAGCAAACAAGAGCTGCGCAGTTGAACAACGAGATTGATGTACCTTTGAATTGAAGCAGTTAACACTCCAGTGCAAGGTCAGATTCAGCTAACATTGATTAATTGGCTGTGTGATGGAATTGGAGAATAGGCAGTCTAAACTGCTAAACTGCGTGGCCATCAATCAGCCTGGAGCCACCTCATGGGGGCAAAAGTGAGAGCTTTCCGATTTTGGACTAGCTCAGCCCCATTTCTGGGTTTCCTACCATATCGGGATTAGCGTTATCTGCGTCGGCAGTTCATCAGACATGTGATAATGAGGCTGCCACCGGCACTGTGCACTTCAACTATTGCATTGACTTAACTATGTCGGGAAGCGGTGGCTGGCAGTGGGTGTAGGGTCTCTTAGCTATTTAGCCATCTTCTCAGGAGTACTGTAGGTGGTCATGATCCTTTTCATCACTAAAACATATACTCCCCTACTACTAAACAGGCATACAGAAAAACTACATACTTACAGGCCTCGTATATCAAACTTCAGTCAAAGATAGGAGAATACCTACGCACGAAACATTAGGCACCGCGCTATCCCAACCATAAAATGTTTCTTTTCCACAAGCCGATTATCCTTTACCTATCACTCTATATAGCTCTTATCTATAACATCCTTTATATAATCTTCGCCGTATATCCTATTATCTTCCAGCAACTCCATAGCTGGAGGGAAGATTTCGGTGGCCTCAACTTCTAGGAAATCTTACTGTTGGCATCCTCATCCAACTATCATCTACACATTTTCTCTCTATTTTACATACAAAAGAAAAAAAAAAGGCTCTCACATTCTTCCCCGGCACGCCTGCCCCCCGAGAAACATCTTCCAGACACTTTCTTAAACAACATCACCCTCCCTGTTGACTTGTTCTGGTTCTCCCAGGTCAACTAACTCTCAATTCACTGGATAGTGCCCATCGCGGCCGGTGTGTCCTTTGACTTGAGCATGGTTATAGTCTTTGTCCCAATATTTAACTACCTGATCAACATATTTACAATTTTTGCTGCATCGATGCTGGCAGCCAACTCCCTCATACAGCCTATCTTTAGGACTGTGTTCCCCTTGTTCATTAAGTAAATACTCCAAGATTTGTGCTTTTATTAGACTTCTTCGATTCCAGCCTTCCTCACTCTGTTATTCCACCGCGCAGCCGACACCGAGGCTTCTATAGAGCACATACTAAAGAAGGCTGCCGAGGCTCAGTCGCAGGAAGCTGTCAAAGCCTGTAGGGGGCAAGATCATTGTGGAAAAGCTGGGTGCAGCTAAACCACCGACTCAAAAGTGGAGGCTGTACTGGAGAAAGACTATTGCCAATACTGCATGCATCGACGTCTCTATGCCAACTTGTTCAATGTAGAATATTTCACCCCCCTCCTTCCCTTTTCATGTGTATCGTAATGTGACGTGTGTGCAGGTCAGCATATACATGCGTACGGCAAACTGGGAAAGCTGCAGGATGAGAGCGGGCTTCCCGGAGTACGGAGTTGACCTTCACTAATTTGTAGGATCTGCCGTATCTGAAAACCTGCTGGTAAGTATCTTTCTTCCTTCCAGCACTCACACTTCCCAGCCATTAGACACAGAGACTGATCGTTCATATCGTCCAACGGGCAGACCACCGTAGGCTACGCACATTACGCCGCTACCGATCGCGCCACAACTTCAAGCATCTTCATGCATTCGAACCAGAGCGTTGGCTTCTTGCGTCTGAGAAGATCGAATTCGTGCCCGGTTTCAAAGCGGCTTTTCAGCTTTTTTCTGTTGGAGTGAGAACTGCTTGAGAAACGCGTCTGTACACCTTTTCATCCTCACTTCGATCACTAGATGGGGGAAGAAAACGGTTGGCGCCGACCACAGGTTTGCTCATCATCAAACCCGGTTGGTTATCGCTTCTGTCATCTGGCACTTTGATATCGCGCTCGTCGATGAAGAGGATGACTGGATGGATCAGAGAAACTTCAAGATCTGGGAGAAGAAGCCCCTTCTTGCTTGGATTACTCCGATTGCGCGCTGACTACTAGTATCGTTTATCGATATGAGATGAATACGGGTCCTTTAGTACAGGCCAGACATTTATATAGAAGAATGGACACTGGCTTTAGTGATTGATCTTTGTGTTTCATTAGCTTCGTCCTCTTAGAGATTATCTAATTCCCTCTCATACTTGTCTCTGATGTACATTCATCAGTCGACGATGTTCGGAAGAGGCGGGCTATTGATCATAATCGCGAGATACTTTCAAGTTGCTTCAAAACGCCCTGACCGTCCCAGAACTTGAAGCCCTGGGAGCGAACGATATATATATCGCCCTGAGAGTCCATCTCAACAAAAAGTCGAGAACTATCTTCAAGTTGTTCTATAAAGTCGAACACCGACCCATTGAATGATGTCTTTAACATTTACCATTATACAAGCCACCGATCACCGACAAGGTAACTCCATTGACATTCACATTCACATTGCCTGAACTCAATTGATTATTGCCGTCCCGAGACGGGTGGCGCCCAGGAATGTCAGAACAACGCGATAGCGACGTAGCTACAACATTGCAAGATACTACAATACAAATTGGTCAGGAGAGAGAGTATAAATTCCTTAGTCTTAGGTGAACTCCTTCTATCGAAGATCCTTTCTAATGAAGAGCAGCCACCACAAAGAATCCAGTGATGAGTAAAAAATCTCGGCATTTCTTCCGGGCCAAGAAAAGCATAGCGAAACAAACAGAACAAACCGCTTTGACTCAACCACAGATTTCTCTTCGATTTCTGCCTCTCGTTTATATTTCCTCTCTTCTAGCACCAATCGAGGTCTGTGTTTGGGATCATCTTAGGATCCTTATCATGAGCGGTGCTGCACAGCAGAGTTCCGCTCCGGTCGAGATGGATTTGGGGTCGCCTGCGGCTCGACCTGTCACTGGAAAGGTGCAGGGCTCGGGCGGTCCGGACAATATCGAGCAAGTATTGAGTCACGAAGGCCGGCAGGAACAAGATGCCTCGCAGTCGGAGCTTCAGAGGCTCGATTTGGAAGAGGATGCGCCGGTGGCCCGGAGCAACTGGAAGATCTTTGCGACCATGATTGCTCTTTCGGTATGTTATCTTATTATTTGGCGGCAAATGCGAGCTGCTGTCAATTCATTCCCCGCGGGAAAGAAGACCCCAAACTGATAAGCCCTTACTTACTGATACGCGCATTATCAAGCTGGCTCTTTTCATTTCAGCCCTAGACCAGACCATCGTGGCTACGGCAACCCCCACCATCTCGTCGGAGCTGCACTCTGCGTCGGGATATGTCTGGATCGGAGGTGCCTATCTCCTTGCCAATGCGGCGAGTTCGAATATCTGGGCCAACCTCTCTGATATCTGGGGTCGGAAGCTCGTTTTACTCACCGCCGTGGCTTTGTTCTTTGGCGCCTCCATTATCTGTGCAACTGCTGTCGATATGCCCATGTTGATCGCAGGCCGTGGTCTACAAGGTATTGCTGGCGGTGGGCTCATTCAGCTGATCACCATCACCATTTCTGACTTGTTTAGTGTTCGGTATGGACTGATACATACTTACCCGCGTCACAACAGTAGAATGTGTGCTAACCTCCGAAACAGGCTTCGCAGCCTTTTCATGGGTCTTATCGAGTTCATCTGGGCTATTGCTGGGGCCATGGGCCCTCTTGTCGGTGGTGCTTTCACCCAATCCGTCTCCTGGAGATGGATTTTCTGGATCAATCTTCCAGTCTGCGGAACGGCTTTTGTGCTTCTATTCTTCTTCTTGGACATCCACAACCCGAGAACCCCAGTCCTGGCTGGCATCAAGGCAGTGGATTGGTGGGGAAGCTTCTCCATGCTCGCGCTCATCATCCTGCTTCTTCTTGGGCTCGACTTTGGCGGAGCCACTTTCCCCTGGGACTCTCCCAAGGTGATTTGTCTCATCGTGTTTGGCTCCTTGATGTCGGTCGCTTTCATCTACAGTGAAAAGCGCCTGGCCAAGTATCCGCTTATGCCGCTTGGTGTTTTCCATAACAGATCCAACGTCGCCTGCTTCTTGGTCGCGTTCACCCACGGTTTTGTAAGTCCACCCCGAACGCTGCCACTTTTTCGCAGCCCAACCGCAGACTTGTTAGTTGGATTCTAACACTTACGTGACCAGGCCTTCCTCGGATCAGAGTACTACCTCCCGACCTACTTCCAATCCGCAAAGGAAGCATCTCCCTTCCGGTCAGGGCTCATGATCCTCCCCTTCGTGCTCACCGAAGCCGCTCTGAGCCTATTTGCCGGGCTTTTCATTCACGCCACGGGCCGCTACCTGGAGATCGTTTGGGCGGGAACGACCCTGGTGGTCCTCGGTCTCGGTCTCTTCATCGACCTCGACACATCCGCCTCGCTGGGTAAGATCATCGCCTATCAGATCGTGGCCGGGATGGGATGCGGCCTGCTCTTCTTCCCGCCCCTCCTTGCTCTCCAAAGCAACGTCACACAGCGCGACACCGCGAGCGCGACCGCGACATTCGGGTTCATCCGCAACGTGGCGATGGCTATGTCGGTGGTGCTGGGCGGCGTCGTGTTTCAGAACAGTATGGAGATGCGGCAGGGTGACCTCCGCGCCGCGGGTCTGTCGTCAGCGTTCCTGGATGAGTTCTCCGGGTCGGAGGCGGCGTCCAATGTGGTGGTTATCCCGAGTGTGCAGGATGTGGATCAGCGCCATGCGGTTGCGAACGCCTATGCGTGGAGTCTGCGCAACATGTGGATTCTGTATGCATGTGTGGCGGCTGTTGGTTTTGTGGCTAGCATGTTCATCACCCGGCAGCATCTGAGCAAGGAACATGTGGAGACCAAGACAGGTCTGAAGGAGAAGGAGTCGACCAGCTCTTAGGGGACATCTAAAACGGCTGTACATAAAAGTTGCTTTCATTCTGTGATTGGGAACATAGCCTGCATTTGTATGGGAATTGGGAATAGACATCATCCAGTTCAGTCGCAGCAGCTTAGACGAAATCCAGCCATCAACAATATTTCCTGGTCTAAGCTCTCAGCGTGTGGTGAGAACGACATCGAGCCATCGGAAGCCCAAAAGTAATAGCAGGGCATCTCACCGCGGGTCGCAGCCGGAAGAACTTCGATAGTAGGGGCGCATTAAGTATAAGCTTCGTGCCGGAGACTGCCGACGGCGGCGCTGAGACACGCCCGCAACGCCACACAGCCACAAAATCGCATCCTCCGGAAGCCAGCATGACAACCAGACCTGGGCTCAAACAATCACTCATCGCAAATCACTAGTCCGGGCGTGATCGAGGTTCGCTGTCACAGGAGAAGTCTTGACACCCATTTTCTTTTCTACAGCAGATACAGTCCCTAAATCAAACAGCCGGAGACGTTGGGCATGTGGGCTACACCATAGAAAGCATAGGGAGACTCTCTTGGGGGCTAATATGCCTGGAGACCATTCGGTGATGGCGTGTCACCCTTGTGATTATGGTGAGTCGCACGCCAACTGGCCATTCCGTCTACTCCGTTATGATTCAACGCAGGTGAACGTCTCCTGGATCGAAAGATTAGTGAACAAGCGATGTGTTGTTTCATCCTTGATCCTGACGGCGTTGAGGTACCTGAAACCATAGTTTGCCTGCATTCCTACGTTCACCCGAGAATAGAATCATGATTACTCGACGCTGTTTGTGCTGCCAAGGCACTTGGCTAACTGCTGTAACGTTAGTGATTGTTAGTGATTACAGGACGAGAATGTTATGATGCTCAATGTTGGTGTAAGAATTCTTGGGTCTAACTCGAACACTGCTAGGATTGATCTGTTTGTCACAATATGCTGTTGGATGCCTTGTTGCGTCTGGATTGTGATCGGACACGAAGACGAGTAGTTTGGCCTCGAAGCAACACTCTAATAGTTGGAGAATGTCAGTCAAAGATCTGGTCTCGCAGCGCATAGTAAGGGTCCAAGCCGAGATTCGTTGGCTCACTTCTATCAATCTGCTAGTCCGATCTTAGATTTTTTTACGGCAGGAACAATGAACGGACAAACCGCATTCTCTGGTGAGAGGACCGTGAGACTGATGGCGGCAGTGCAATGGTCCTGAAAGGAAATGAAGGATGGGCCAAGTTGGGGGCGAAGGAGAGAGTCGAAGTTGGCTGCGAGTCAGGAAGTAAGCGTCGCTCGTGGGGGCGGCGAGCAGAGCTTCGTTCCTCCCCCCACTCGCTTCCAACTCACCTTACTTCTCCACGCAATGAGCTTTCTCTTTCAGCCCCCAAGTACTGCCGACTCGAGTTCCATACATCCTGGACGGCAATACCGTAGTCGAGGGGCGACTATGTCTCGACAATATCTCAGGGTCTTGGAAGTGTTGGTTTGTCTGGAATTGTGGGCGAGACATGGCCACACAAGATACAATGGAGCAAGATAAAAGATAAAAGGGCTCCAGGTAACCCAGATCACCCAGATCAGGTCAAACCCAAACGCTCTTTTCCAGCCGCACGCAACCGGCTCAATCATGCTCAGAAAATCTTTGTTGCTGGCCCTGTGGGCCAGCGGAGTTGTCACCGGAGCCCTGGCGGCCGATTCAAATGCCAACTTTGTCGAGTCTTATGACCCTGTTGCGACTGTGGTAGGTGTTTCCTCACCTGGCGGAGTCTCTGAGCACTTCAACTTCCACAGGAACGCTGTCAGACACGGTACGGCCCATATCCTGCAGCGCAGGAAGCACAAGTCTAGCGGCAGCGGCAGCGGCAGTGGTAGTGGCATCTGGGGACATCATATTGGCAAACACACTACCACCAAGGCACAAGAGAAGACGACTACCAAGAAGGAGGAACCTACATCCACGAAGTCGTCGACCACACATACGGCTACCACCCATACTACCACAGAGGAGAAGCATACCACGACCTCCTCTAGCTCGAAGACAACTGTCTCTACTACAACTTCGACTTCATCGACGACTACAGTGGCCTCAACCACTAGCAAAACAGCATCTACTAAGTCCCCTGAGGCCGAGCATTCTAATACTGCGGTCCCTACGAAGCCAACCTCCACAACCACTACCCTAACAGCGCAGCACTCCTCTACTACTACTAAGGGGACAACCTCCGAATCAGTCACCAAATCCGCTGAAGCAGAACACGCATCTACAAGCAAGACTCACACAACGACCAAGTCTGCCACTGGTTCTGCAGAGTTGGACCATGCCTCGTCAACCAAAGCGGAGACAACCTCTAAATCCACCACAATTCCTGTCGAAGCAGTGCACTCTTCCACGACCACTATAGATACTACCTCAAGGTCAGTGACACGCTCAGTAGAGGCAGAGCATGCATCTTCTGCCGCAGGGATACACACGTCTATTCCTAACGTCACGACTACCTCGTATCATGCTGGCCACTCGGTCACAGAAACCAGTACGCATACTATCCATACATCTGGCGCAGAGCACTCGGCAGAGGCCAGCAGCGCACATGCTATCCATACATCTGGGGCAGAGCACTCGATCACTACGAGCAGTGCACATGCTATTCATACCCCTGACGCAGAGCACTCGGCTAGCGCAAGTGTTCATGCGGTAACAGCCACCACTGAGGAGCCTAGCTCTGCTACCTCGACCGAGCCTAATTCCGACGACTCGGGCAGTTCGAACAATAGTGGCTCTTCTTGGTCTGAGTAAGTGCATCCCACCCGAAGTCAATATTGCCGTGCTAACATAGTATTAGCACTGTTGACAGTGTTGGGAACACTATCGATAGCTTCGGGAATGTTATTGACAGCGCTGGTAATATCATCTCATCCGTCCAGAATGGAGGCGATGGGAGTTACAGCGACGATGGTGATTACAGTGATGACTATGACGACTCGACCGGTGATGATTCGACTAGCTATGATGACTCGACTGGTGACGACTCGACTAGCTCTGATGATACCACCTCTGATGATTCCACCAGCTCGAATGATTCGACCACTGACGATTCAACCACATCGGACGATTCGACTGGCGCTGATGACTCGACCACCTCTGACGACACCACCGACGATGGCTCAGACGAATACAACGACGACGAAGCCACCGGCGACGACGAAAGCTACCTATACAGCTCATCCGCCCTGTTTCACGGCAGTTCCACCTCGGCCGCCATCCCCTCGTCCACCCCAGCCACCTGGAGCTCCCGTCCAACTTGGCCTCTTCCTTCCTCAACCTTCGCCATCGTGGCTTCGCCGACTCCAGAGATTACTCCGGAAGCGACAGTATATGTCTAAGCCGCAGCGCATGCAGGACATACACCATAAAATGGTGTATAGTCATCACTCTTTCAAGTTTCTATTCTTTTACCTGTATAAACCTTTCTTTGATTTCCACTTGTGCCGGGTGTCTCTTTTTATTCCCCTGTCACATATCTTCTTTCGCTTCTGTCTCTCGTTCATTCCAATTGTGCTCTGATTTGTTTAATCTACCAGGACAATCAATCCTTACGAAGGCCTAAGTACTTGGCTATGCTATGATCGTCTTCTCTGAGATGATTGATCAGAGTTTCCCAGAATGTTTCGTTTGGCTGCCGTAGCATCCAGACCACAGTAGCTTTCACTTGAAACAGAATATGGCCACATGTATCCAGGAACGGGACGCTAAGGATCAACCTTCGTTGTCTCCTTAAAGTCGGAAAAGATGGATTCAGAATGAGACTGCATTAAGCTCGATAAAGCAAGATAAGACAACGCTAGCATTTCAATAAATGACCGTCAGAACAAAGTCTCACTTTCCGTTACTACGCGCATTTCGCCCTTCATTTGCTTTGATTATGATCTAGTCCAGGAACACCAACCGCCCGTTCTGGTTCGAGATCCTCTCATCCAAGCGAATGAAGCTCCTCTTCCACCCGGCATTGCCATCCCCGAGATCCGCCACCAGCACGCGACCCCCATCCTCCAGATGCACATTACTAGCCGAGGCCGCGAAGTTGCCGTGGCGGGCCCACTTTAACTCGCCCCAGGAGTTGGTCAGCACGTCGTTCAACGGGATCGAGGACCGATGCTGGTGGCCGTTGACATCGCCGCAGTACGCCACGAGCTCGTGATACCCCTCAAGCCGGATGTCGCGAGAGGAGCCGGAGAAATTCCCGCGGTAGGTGCCGCCACCGCAGTGCTTCCCGTGGTGCTTGCGGTGGTGGTGGTCGTCGTCAGACGAGGAGGAAGAAGACGACGAGCTCGAGTGGCGGTTGTGGCGATTGGCGCGGCGCTGCATCTTGCGCTCTTCCTTCTCGCGGCGCTGCTGCTCCTTCATGGCCTCATGCTCGCGGCGCTGCTGCTCCTTCATGGCCTCATGCTGTCGGCGGAGGGCTTCTTTCTCTTCTTCCTCCTTCTTCTTGCGGTGTTTTTTGACGGCGTCTTCGGCGACGGAGCCCGTGAGCGCCCCGCCGATCGCGCCCAGGAAGCCGTGGTTGACCTTGTGGCCTGCGAAGGCGCCCGCTGCACCGCCGGTGACGGCGCCTAGGAAGCCGCGGTCTTGGTCGTCTGTGGCGCCTGGCGGAAGATTGGGGTTGGAGGTGTAGGGTGGGGGTTGTTGGGGTCCTCCCGGTAGCTGGTTGTAGGGGGCGTTGGATTGGTTGTCGGCCGTCGTGGGTGGGTACGGAGAGTATGGGCGGTCGTTGCCGTAGGATTGGTTACCTCCCTCTTGCTGGGGATAAGGGTATGATGGGTTGGGAGGCCCTCCGTGGTGAGGGTATGGGGGTTGCTGCTGCTGCTGCTGTCCGTAGGCCTGCTGCTGGGAGTACCCATCGCCGCCTAGGGAGGGGGAGGGAGAGGGTCCACCAGCAAACGACGGATGAGCAGGCATCGTTTGGTAGGGACTGTGAGTCCGGGTGGGATCCGGTGAGGGAGCATAGTAATTCTGGCTGGGGTTCGAGTTGGGACGGTAGTAATTCTCGTAGTTGGGCTGAGATGGTGGGTAGGGACTGTAGGCGCCAGTGCGAGGAGTGTCCGGGCCTGGTGTCGATGAAGACCAGGGACCAGGAGTGTGTGTTTCCTCCCGCTTGGGCTGCTGAGACCCGCCGAAGTATTCTTGTGCTGACATCAGGGTGGTTTGCTTGGATATGGATTTGAGCTGGTTGGATGGAGGTTCTGTTCTCCTTAAAGGTAGAGAGACCGGAGATGCAGGAGGGAGTTGAAAGTAGAAAGGAGGGGGTGAGAGAGAGAAGTGCGAAGTGTTAGGCTAATATATACCTAAGCACTTGCTTGTACGTACAAAAGTGTGTCGATTTACTGTCAGCCGTGGCTGTGCTGGGCAATCACCAGCTATTTTGCTACCTAATTAACTGCGGAATTGTTTGGTTCCTGCCTGTTCAGGCGCCTGGTAAGCATAAGGCTGAGTTGGAATGAGGGGCACTGCCACCCTGCCACACTTCGGCGGGGAACTTCCTGTGGCTGAGTCGGAGTTTTCACCCGTGTTTGGCTGCAGCAAACCTGCACTCAAGCCATTTCCTATCAATCCATCCAATTTTTGAGTTCCTGGCCAGACATTGTGGATATTTGCTCTCCACTGCAATTTCCGGGCCCAGGGAACCCCTGGATCAGCTCAAACATGCGCCGGGAATTGAGCGGATCTACTCGGATGGCAGGATGCAATTGCTGTGGTGATGCCAGGACTGAGCTATACCCTCATGTCGAGATAAGCTACGATGAGAAAACAGCACTACAGCCTCGTGCTATATCAATGGGATTAGTATTATAGATATTTGAGATTCAAATCACTTCACCAGGTCTGTCAATTGACCGCAAACGATCTCTGCTATCGGCCTATTCCGACGGCGACCCCACTGCTGATAAGAACGGCGACTGCCGATATCAGCTACTCCGCCATACTACTTATACACGATCTCTCTTTCCCATTCCACCACCACCACGAATATCATCATCAGTATTCTCAATCACTATCATAATGCCTCCACCAACTCTCTCATCCCCCACTCCGCACCTCACCCTCACCCCAGAACCCCTCACCCCAGCGGCCTTCTCCCCCTTCGGCACAGCAATCACCTCACAACTCCCCCGCACCACCACGACGCCCCCACCACCCTCAACCCTCCAAGCGCTGCACCCGATCCCCGTCCTCGCGAACCAGAACTCCGCCCTGAAGTTCAGTCCGATCTCCCCCCTCGATGACAACTACGCAGCCTGTCCCAGCGGCCGCGCCTCCGCCGCCCGCATGACCATGTTCTCCTGCTTCCCGCGCACCCTGCGCGCCTCCCCCCGCAGCAGCCACAGAGCCGTCTTCGACGTCCGCATCCTCGAGCGCCACCCCTTCACCACCCAGACCTTCTCCCCGCTCGATCTGTCAAGCCAACAGACTACCGGCGCGCAGAACGTTCCGGAACCCTACTATCTGGTGATTGTGGCGCCCTCGCTAAAGGGCTCGACGGCGCGAGCCACCACCGCCGCAGGGGAGGTCGTCTTCGTCGCGGACCCGCCGGATTTGAGTCGCGTGAAAGCGTTTGTTGCCCGCGGCGGCCAGGCTGTTACGTACGGCCCGGGCACGTGGCATGCGCCTATGGTCGTCGTCGGGGATAGGCGCGTGGACTTTTTGGTCGTGCAGTTTGTCAATGGGGTTGACTCTGAGGATTGTCAGGAGGTTGTGTTTGGGGAGGGTCTTGCGGTTGAGGTGGATCGGCGGGTCGATGGGTGCGGGGATGGGGAGAGTAAGGGCGTGAAGGCGAGGCTTTAGAGGAAGATTTACGCGGGGGTGGGTTGCGGTTATGATGGAATATGTGGGAAAAAGTATTGTACATAGCTATTGAACCGAAATAATCTGGGGGTGGTGGGGTTGTGGATGGGTGGATGCTAGTTAGTGTACATATTATGCCAATGCGCGCGCTTCGCAGCATGGCTTTGGTGAGATGAGTGGCTGCTTTGATGATGTGCATCACGCAGGGGCCATCGTCTGGCTGGATTCATCTGAGCTCGTATTACGCTGTTGTTGACGCACACGTCGGGCTAATTCGATGGTCTCTGAGGGCAGTCCAGCGAGCTGGGCGACCTTCAATGCGTGCGAGTCGCGGTTCACGCCCTTGCGCAGCCGGTGCACGAACGAAAACCCGCCGTTGGCCGTCTCCTTGACGTCGGTGCAATACCGGCCTAGCGACTCAAAGTCCTGGGTCATGTCTGCAAGCGTGTGGAAGTGTGTTGCGAAGAGCGTCCGGCAGCGATTGTGATAGTGCAGATGGTGCAGGCACGCAAAGCTCACTGCGGTGCCGTCCTCCGGGGTCGTGCCTCGACCCACCTCGTCCATGATCACAAAGGACCGCGGCGTCGCCTGCTTCAAGATTGCCGCCGTCTCCAGCATCTCCACCATGAACGTTGACTGGTCTCGGAACAAGTCGTCGGCCGCGCCGATTCGGCTGAAGATCTTGTCGACAATGCCCATCTCCGCATAGTCTGCCGGGACGAAGGATCCCACTTGCGCGAGGATTGTGATCAGAGCGTTCTGGCGGAGAAAAGTGCTTTTGCCTGCCATGTTGGGCCCGGTCACCAGCCAGATGCGGTCCGGGTCGCCGAGGAAGCAGTCGTTGCTGACGAACCGCCGGCCCTGCTCTTCCAGCCCCAGCTTGACCGTGGGATGGCGACCTCCCACGATCTTGTGGCACGCGCCGTCGACCAGGATCGGACGGACCAGCCGCTGTTCCTGGGCCAGGGTCGCGAATGAGCATGCCACATCCAATTCGTCCATGACGGCCGCATTGCGTCGGATCTTGACCAGATTCAGGATGACCTCACGGCGCAAGTCTTCGAAAATCGCCTGTTCTTCCTGTCGGATCTGAAGCTTGATTTGGTCCATCTGCCCGCCCAGCTCGGTCCACGCTGGCAGGTAGAATGACCGGGTGGACTTCGTCATCGAGACATTTCGTGTCACTCCTAGGTCTTCCAAAGACTGCTGAGATATCCTCGCAGCTTTGACATGGCATATGTGACCCAGACCCGGACTCCATTTGAGAGAGAGGGCTGTCGAACCCACAGCGTCGCGAAGGCGCTGGGTGAGGTTGGCTTTCTCATTGTGCAATCGGTCTAATGCCTGATGGAGGTCGTGGAGAGCAAGGCTGGCGTCGCGCCGCATGATCCAGGTATCGGCGGCCGAAGCCTCATCTGTTGTCCCGCTCCCACCCCGTTCGCCGCTCTTTGTCCTCACTTTCTTCGGCAGTGTAGCCATTTCACCCGGTAGGCCTTCACTCAACGTCACTTCCTGTGCCAGCATTGCTGCTTCAGCGGCCGTGTCGTCCTCGATGCGTTGTTTCTGTAGCAGACCCTCTTCATCAATTGCAGCCAAGATCTTCTCAGCCAGGATAGTGGGCCCATTCATATACAGTCGATCGATTAAGTGCTTGAGGCTTTGCGCTGCCGGGGTATCTTTACATTTCCGTCTCTTGCTCATCAGCACCCGCCTGATCTCCTTCGAAGCTTCGATCGAACGGGATAGACATATCAGATCATCTGCGTCTCCCCTTCCGAGAGTGAATTTCTGAACCAGTCTCTGTGCATCATAACTGCGCTTTAGATACTCGATGACATTGGCGTGCAATGCTGAATCTTCAATGAAGATACACACAAGATCCAAACGCTCGTTGATCACAGACAGAGATGTTGAAGGCGAGGCTACATGAGAGTTAGCATACCAACAAAAGCGGAGCACAATCAGTTGAGACCATACTTAGGCGATCGCGGAGCAGACGGGCGCCGCTTTTAGTTGATGTCCTGCGCACCGCATGGAGCAGACTGCCCTTACCGAAGCCATCTCGAGCCGTTTCCAGTATCTCCAAGCCCCTCAAACTGTTGCGATCGATACTCATCGATTCGTCCAGATCCCGACGACGCGGCGGCTGAAGCTTCATATTTAGGCCCTGTAGCTGCACTCGGATATATTCGAGAAGGCTATAGCCAGCAGCCACTTCTTCATGGGTAAAGGATCCTGCAGATTTGGCGGATACCGGAGCTTCCAGTACAGAACCCCATTTGGACATGGGTTCGATCTTCGAGGGAAATTGGAAGAACGTCATTAGCCGTTGGTCGTGTCCGGTCAACAGCTCTAGCTCCTGTCTGACGCCGTCCCCCAGGGCTTGGTCCACCAGGATCTCGCGAGCGCCAATTCGGGCGATCGCCGACGGCAGCATCTGCGCCGTAGTCACTTGAGTGAAGAAGTCGCCTGTGGAGAGGTCTAGCCAGGACAAGCCTACATTCTGAGATGCGAAGGGCAGAACATGTTGCTTCGTTGAATCGTCATCCTGTTCTACCTGCTCTTTCACGGAGGAGACATCTATATAGATTGCCAATAGGAAGTTGTTCTCGGAAGTGTCCATAAATTTCTCATCGATCAAGGTCCCAGGTGTGATGATCCTGGCGACCTTCCGATCGAAGAGGAGGCCCCCCGTGCGAAGCTTGCCCTCGGCATCGTTGGCGAACTCTTCGCTGATCGCCACGTACTTGTTCAAGTCCTGAACAAGGATTTTGAGAAAACGATCTAGTTGGAAGAAGGGGAAGCCGGCCATGTAGACGGGCCCAGCGCTGGTCTTCTTGATGGCCAGTTTGATATTTAACAATGGAGCTAGCTCTTCGGCTTGTTCAAAATACAGCTAAACCAGCATCAGCAAGATATGCGCGAAGAGATTCTAAAGTTCTGGCCAAGTATCTACTTCGTACCTCGTAGAATCCGCCAACCCGTGTCAAGATCACACAGTTCCTAAACTTCTGCATGTTGTTCCGATGCCCCTGCACAACGACAGGGTATTGAGGGCCATCGTTGGCGCCATCATCGTAGGGTTCCAATTTCAACGCCCCCTGAGGTAGATCCTTCAACTTCACAACGGACTTGGATTTAGCATTTCTGTGCGGGACCTTTGAGGTGGGTGTCACCCTGGGAATGCATAGTATCGGCCTCCGCGCATGATGGCAGATGGTGCGGTGTATATGGCAGTGGTGCGGAGGAAAAGCAGTCCGACCAACACTGGAACGGAGCTGCGAGGAGATCAGAAAGGAGATCTGTGCTCCATGAAAGCGCATCGTCTCAACTCCGTTCGCGTCAACTTCTTCTTCGCGTGAAGAGCAGAATTGACCTACGCGTAAAGCTTCAACGAATCGGATATCGAAGCGGCGGCAGAAACCAGGGCGGATGATTGCTGCCTCAGGCTGCCAATCAACACCTTGTCGCAGGTCGCCAAACCTTCCCGCTTCGCCACTCAAATCTGCTGGGACGAGACCTTGCCGAACTTCGCAACGCCAACTCCCTTCACCTCCGCAAGAATCCCCTCCTCAGCAACTCGCAACCTTGCCGCCGACGAGTGTGCTTGTTTGTTGTCGGAGGATGGTCCAGGTTTGTGAAACCTAATTGAAGGACCTTACACTATTATACAGAATCACGCCCCCCGAATTATCAGAGCCGGTCGCAGGTGTTACGCACGCGCCGCCAGCTGAATCTGAGCTCCACCGAGCTCGAGACGACGACTCACCTGCAGTCGCCTCACGATCGTTCTAACATCCTTTCTCTTCTTTTCAACTCGTTTATTCATCATAGTCCATCAACATGGCCGACCAAAATATCTCCCAGTACAAATACTCGGCGATGTCCAACCTGGTTCTCCAGGCGGACCGTCGTTTTATCTCCCGTGTCAACGATGAACCCACCGGTGACCCGGAGTCCCTCGCTGGCCGCATCAGCATCCGAGAAATGGGATCGAGGATGGCGCGTGATGATGCGCCCAAGACCAAGAAGAAGGCCGGTCTGACGGATATCGAGAGAGGCTCCATCCGCGAAGGCGAGGATGTGCTCGCTCGCGAACAGAGAAAGACCCAGCGGGGTCAACCGGCACAGGTACGCGGCCAGGGAATCCTGTCCGCTGCCGATGCCCTCGTCGAGGGCCTGAAGTACCGTCCTCGCACGCCTGCCACTCGAGCTACCTATGACCTCATCCTCACAATGACCGCCAGCCACCTGGGCGACGTCCCCCACGAGGTTGTCCGGAGTGCCGCCGATGCAGTGTTGGAATTGTTGAAGGACGAGGATATGAAGGATTTCGATAAGAAGAAGGAGATTGATGATTTGTTGGGCAGTGCGATGAACCCCAAGGAGTTCAACGAGCTGGTCAACCTGGGCAAGAAAATTACCGACTACGATGCTCAGGATGATGATGAAGAGATGGGCGACGGTATGGCTGGTGAAGCAGAGGGTGAACTGGACGAACGTCAGGGTGTCGCGGTCGTGTTCGATGAAGAGGATGAGGACGATGAACGCATCGGTACCCTCGACGAAGTTCGCGACGATGATGAACTTTCAGAAGACGACGAAGCAGATCAACAGGATGCACCAGGGCTTGACGACGCAACGACTGAGAAGGCAGATCTTGAAGGTTTACAAGAGGCTGAGGAAATGGTCATCGATGGAGGTCTAGACCGTGGGGAGGGACGACGTGATAAGAAGACCACCGTTCTTGCTCGAGAAATCGATGCCTACTGGCTCCAACGCCAAATCGGTAACGCATATCCGGACGCTCACGTACAACATGAGAAGGCAACCCAAGCACTCGAACTCCTCGGAGGTAAAGGAGAGGACGGCGAGGCGCGGCCCCTTCGCGATGTGGAAAACGATCTGATGGATTTATTCGATTACGAGCACCCTGAACTCGTCGCCCTGATGGTCACCAACCGTGATAAGATTGTCTGGGTCACCCGTTGGCGACGAGTTGCTGAAGATGCGGACGCTCGCCATCTGGTCGAGAGCGAAATGGTTGAAGCCGGACACCGCGCGATCTTGGATGAGATCCAGGGCAAGACAGCTCGCGATGAAGGTGCAGGTCGCCCCTCGAAAAAGATCAAGCTAGACTTGATGGATGTCGATGTTCCCAGCGCTCCTCAGCAGCCCGAAGTAAAGCAAGAGGAGGGAGGGCTGGTACGTGGTCTGCAACCGAAGAGATTGATCAACCTGGAGAATCTTGTGTTCCACCAAGGTAACCACCTGATGACGAACCCTAACGTTAGACTGCCCCAAGGCTCTACGAAACGGACGTTCAAGGGATATGAAGAAATTCATGTGCCTCCCCCGCAGGCCAAGAAAGAACCGGGCGAAAAGAACCTTCCTACCACCGAGCTGCCCGAGTGGGCACGCATCGGCTTCGGAAGCTCAAAGGAACTCAACCGAATTCAGTCCAAGTGTTTTCCGACTGCTTTCCACGATGATGGCAACGTGCTTGTCTGTGCCCCAACCGGTTCAGGAAAAACCAACGTTGCCATGCTCACCATCCTGCGCGAGATTGGCAAGAACCGTAACCCGCAGACGGGAGAAATCATGCTGGATGACTTCAAGATCATTTACATCTCTCCCTTGAAAGCTTTGGTACAGGAACAGGTCGGCAACCTTGGTAAGCGCCTGGAGCCTTACGGTATCAAGGTGGCGGAATTGAGTGGTGATCGCCAACTTACGAAGCAGCAAATCGCTGAGACCCAGATCATCGTGACGACTCCTGAGAAATACGATGTTATCACCAGAAAGGCCTCGGAAACGAGCTATACCCGACTCGTTCGTCTGATCGTTATCGATGAGATCCACCTTCTCCACGACGAGCGTGGCCCTGTCATCGAGAGTATTGTTAGCAGAACCATCCGAAAGGTCGAGCAGACTGGCGATCCGGTCAGGATAGTTGGTCTCAGTGCTACACTCCCCAATTATCGGGATGTTGCCAGCTTCTTGCGTGTTGATCCTCTAAAGGGTCTCTTCCATTTCGATGGCTCTTACAGACCCTGTCCCCTCAAACAAGAGTTCATTGGTGTCACAGATAAGAAGGCCATCAAGCAGCTGAAGACCATGAACGATATTTGCTACAACAAAGTTCTCGAACAAGTCGGTCAAAAGAGGAATCAGATGCTGATCTTCGTACACTCTCGAAAGGAGACCGCCAAGACTGCCAAGTACATCAGAGATAAAGCTCTTGAGATGGAAACCATTGGCCAGATTCTGCGCAGTGACGCTGCAAGCAGAGCTATTTTGGCTGAAGAAGCTGAGTCGGTTGACGATGCCTCCCTGAAGGATTTGCTGCCTTACGGATTCGGTATCCACCATGCTGGTCTCAGTCTTGCTGATCGAGACTCGGTCCAGGCGCTTTTCGCCGACGGCAGCATTCAAGTGCTTGTATGTACGGCAACTCTTGCGTGGGGTGTCAACTTGCCTGCCCATACGGTCATCATTAAGGGTACTCAGATCTACTCGCCTGAGAAGGGTAGCTGGGTCGAGCTCAGCCCTCAGGATGTCCTGCAAATGCTGGGTCGTGCTGGACGACCTCAATATGATACTTTCGGTGAGGGTATCATCATCACATCGCAAACTGAGATTCAATATTACCTCTCCCTCATGAACCAGCAGTTGCCAATTGAGAGCCAGCTTGTGAGCAAGCTCGCGGACAATATGAACGCTGAGATTGTTCTCGGAAACATCCGTACCCGTGATGAGGGCGTTGACTGGCTGGGTTACACCTACTTGTTCGTCCGCATGCTTCGCTCGCCTGGTCTGTACAGTGTCGGTGCGGACTATGAGAACGACGATGCTCTGGAGCAGAAGCGGGTTGATCTCGTCCACTCTGCGGCTGTCATCCTCGAAAGAGCAGGACTCGTAAAGTACGACAAGAAGATAGGGCGTCTGCAATCTACGGAACTTGGGCGCATCGCTTCCCACTACTATATCGGCCACAACTCCATGTTGACCTATTCTCAGCACCTGCAACCGAACATTACCACAATCGAATTGTTCCGAATCTTTGCTCTTAGCGATGAATTCAAGTACATCCCAGTCCGCCAAGATGAGAAGCTGGAACTGGCTAAACTGCTTGGCCGCGTGCCTGTTCCTGTCAAAGAAGGAATTGATGAGCCTCACTCCAAGATCAATGTTCTGCTACAAGCTTACATCTCTCGCCTCAAACTTGAGGGACTTGCTCTGATGGCAGATATGGTTTATGTCACTCAGTCTGCCGGTCGTATTCTGCGTGCTATCTTCGAGATTTCCTTGAAGAAGGGATGGTCGTCTGTTGCGAAGACTGCCCTCAACCTGTGCAAGATGGCCGAACGGCGCATGTGGCCAACAATGACACCACTCCGTCAATTCCCGTCTTGCCCCAGGGATATCTTGCAGAAGGCAGAGAGAATCGACGTTCCCTGGGCCAGCTACTTCGATCTTGACCCGCCACGCATGGGCGAACTTTTGGGTATGCCTAAGGCTGGACGCGTTGTTTGTGACCTTGTCTCAAAGTTCCCTCGCTTGGAGGTTCAGGCCCAGGTCCAACCCGTCACTCGCTCCATGCTCAGAGTTGAGTTGACTATCACTCCCAACTTCGTGTGGGACGAGACATTGCATGGATCTGCCCAAGACTTCTGGATCTTGGTGGAGGATTGCGATGGCGAGGAGATCTTGTTTCATGACCAGTTCCTTCTCCGTAAAGATCATGCGCAGTCTGAGATGAACGAGCATCTCGTTGATTTCACTGTTCCGATCTCGGAGCCTATGCCCCCTAACTACTTCATTTCGCTCGTGTCGGACCGCTGGATGCACTCGGAAACCAAGATCGCAGTTTCGTTCCAGAAACTCATCCTTCCTGAACGCTTTCCGCCTCACACTCCTCTCTTGGATATGCAACGAGCTCCAGTCAAGGCGCTGAAGCGCGAAGACTTCCAACAGCTGTATCCTGACTGGCAGTACTTCAATAAGATTCAGACGCAAACTTTCAAGTCGCTCTTCGACACCGATGACAGTGTCTTTGTTGGTGCTCCTACCGGCAGCGGAAAGACCGTTTGTGCGGAGCTTGCGTTGTTGCGTCATTTGTCTCAGCAAGACAGCGGCCGTGCTGTCTACCTTGCTCCATTCCAGGAGCTCGTTGACCAACGGCTGGCGGACTGGGAGAAGAGATTTAGCCAGCTTGTTGGTGGCAAAACCATCGTTAAGCTGACGGGCGAGACCACGGCTGATCTCCGACTTCTGGAACGGGCGGACCTCGTTCTCGCCACACCTGGTCAGTGGGATGTCTTGTCTCGGCAATGGCGGAAGCGCAAGAACGTGCGCACGGTGCAACTCTTCATCGCTGATGAGCTACACATGCTTGGAGGTTATGGTGGATACGTGTATGAGGTGGTGGTTTCACGCATGCATTCTATGGCCCTTGAAACCGAGAATGGCATGCGTATTGTTGGCTTGAGTGTGCCTCTGGCGAACGCTCGTGACATTGGCGAGTGGATTGGCGCCAATAAGCACACGATTTACAACTTCAGTCCTCACGCCCGACCGGTGCCTCTGGAGCTTCACATCCAATCCTTCACCATTCCTCATTTCCCCTCGCTCATGCTCGCAATGGCAAGACCAGCTTACCACTCCATCCTGCAGTTATCTGCTGACAAGCCCGCCATTGTCTTCGTGCCTAGCCGCAAGCAGACCCGTGCTACTGCCATGGATCTCCTGGCTGCTTGTGCCACAGATGATAATGAGGATCGATTCCTCCACGCCGATGTGAACGAGTTGGCTCCTCTTCTCGGTCGCATTCAAGAGCAGACACTGGCTGAGTCACTTACCCACGGCATCGGGTATTACCATGAGGCATTGAGTCCTACCGACAAGCGCATCGTGTCTCACCTCTTTTCCATTGGTGCTATCCAGGTTCTTCTTGCTTCTCGCGATGTCTGCTGGGAGCTCGACCTCACTGCGCATCTGGTGATCGTCATGGGAACTCAATTCTTTGAGGGTCGTGAGCACCGCTACATTGACTACCCTATCAGCGAGATCCTCCAGATGTTCGGCAAGGCCTCTCGCCCGGGCGAGGACAGCATTGGTCGTGGTGTGCTCATGGTTCCTGCCGTCAAGCGCGAATACTACAAGAAGTTCTTGAACGAGGCGTTGCCTGTTGAGAGTCACTTGCAGGCTTATCTGCATGATGCATTTGTCACCGAGATTAGCACGAGAACGATTACCTCCACTCAGGACGCCATTGATTGGATGACACACACTTACTTCTACCGCCGTCTTCTCGCCAACCCGAGTTTCTACGGTCTCACCGATGTCAGTCACGAAGGTCTCAGTACCTTTTTGTCCGAGTTGCTGGAGAACACCTTGAAGGAATTGTCTGATGCTAAGATCGTGGATCTGGATGAGGAAGACGACAGTGTCGCTCCCTTGAACGCTGCCATGATTGCTTCATACTACAACATTTCCTTCATTACCATGCAGACCTTCCTTCTTTCCCTGTCTGCCCGTACCAAGCTCAAGGGCATTCTGGAAATCATCACGTCAGCGACAGAGTTTGAATCCATTCAGATGCGTCGTCACGAAGATCACATTCTTCGTCGCGTGTACGATCGTGCCCCGGTCAAGATGGCCGAAACCGCCTACGACTCGCCCCACTTCAAGGCTTTCGTTCTCTTGCAAGCTCACTTCTCGCGCATGCAGTTGCCTATTGATCTTGCCAAAGATCAGGAAGTCATTGTCAGTAAGGTGCTCAACCTCCTCAGCGCATGTGTGGATGTTCTCTCTTCGGAGGGTCATTTGAACGCGATGAATGCGATGGAAATGTCGCAGATGGTTGTCCAGGCCATGTGGGACCGCGATAGTCCACTGAAGCAGATTCCTCACTTTGGCCCTGAGGCCATCAAGGTGGCCAATGAGTATAAGTATGTATCCGTTGTGAGCCCCAGATTGATCAATGCTAATTCTGCTTGCAGCATCAATGACATCTTTGAGTTCATGGAAGCCATGGACCCATCCGAGAACAAGGACTACGCGACATTGGTCAAGCGTCTTGGTCTGGATAACAAGCAGCTGGCCCAAGCCGCCGCTTTCACGAACGAGAAGTATCCTAACCTGGACCTTGACTTTGAGGTTGAGGACCCTGAAAACGTCACCTCGGGCGAGCCGGCCTATCTCAAGATTAAGATCGAGCGCGAAGTTGAGGAGGATGAAGAGCCTGATACGACAGTCCACGCTCCCTTCTACCCGGGTAAGAAGATGGAGAATTGGTGGCTGGTTGTGGGAGACGAGAAGACAAAGAACTTGCTCGCTATCAAGCGGGTCACCATTGGCCGGAAGCTGGATCTGCGCTTGGAGTACATTGTCCCTACGCCTGGAGAGCATGAGTTGACCTTATACTTGATGAGTGACAGCTATGTGGGCGTGGATCAAGCCCCTACCTTCACGGTCACGGCAGCGGAGGGTATGGATGAGGATGAGAGCGAGGAGGAGGAAGAGGAGTAGACGATCTGTCTGTCTGCATGGACATGTGATGGTTGATCTTGGAATTGATTTGTATGATTGTGTGTAACTATATGTTCTAATGGGGAATTCCATTCTGATGGATAATTTAGACCCATCACACTGCTACCACTTGAGGTACATACCACACCGCATTACCTGTACTGTACGGAGTAGAGCTATCCCTATTTGGCATACCGGGCGGTTGTGCCCAGCCGCCCTGACGCCACCTCCGCTCTTCCTTCCCCTCACGGTCCTCAGCCTCCCCCCACACGCCCTCTCTGTTCCTCTTTCTTCCTTTCTTCCACTTCCTTACATTTTCTTCTTATCAGCTCTTGCTCTTCTGTACTTCAGGGGAATCGAATTCGGTGCGTATCAAGTGTGCAGTCCTTGGACAAGCTAGATTAACCGTATTCTAGCTAGCTAGCTATCTTATCTATCTGTATCTGACCATTGCCGGTCGCGGTGTCATGACCATTCGATCCATGAAGTTCACTCCAGAGTAAGTCAACACTCTGTGCCAATCCGGGAACTTATCTGGCCTTTGTCTGTCAAGACTAAATGCTTTGAAACCTTATACTGACCTGGGCTAGAGTTCTCCTTGGAGCTCCGCGGCGTTCTGGCCCCGTGCCGAATGCCTCAGGCACCCTTGCGGTGTACACCCAGACCACCTATTCGTTCGAATCCCACTCTAAGACCAACGAAATCCGAGTATTGGACATCGAGAGCGGCAGATCGGCTCTCATCACCAATGATGTCGGTGCCAGTTGTCCTCAGTGGCTGGGCGACAGCAACCAGCTGGTTTGGTTGAAGGCCAAGGCGAACGGCAATACCAGCTTCATTATCGGCGATGCACACCAAGCAGACAAGACATACACCGCAGGAACGGTCCCCGGCCCGGTTTCAGACCTGAAGGTCACGGTCGTCGAACCGGGAAAGATTGGCTTTGCTGTTACCGGCAAGGCCAACACGGACGGCACCCTGTACAACCCCCATGACGCAAAGAAGCCCACCACTACCGGCCGCCTTTATACTTCGCTCTTCGTGAGACACTGGGACGCGTATGTTGAACCGCAGAAGAACGCCATCTGGTATGGCTTGCTTCTACAGGCACCCCTCTCTCCGCCCACTCGACAGGCGGGTAAGTACACTGTGTCAGGGCTTACCAACTTGATTCAAGTCTGTGGCTTGACGGGTGTGGAGTCGCCTATTCCTCCATTTGGCGGTACTGGTGACTTTGACATCAGTCCATCTGCCATTGTGTTTGTCGCCAAAGATCCGAACCTGAATCCCGCCACCCACACGTCTTGCTCCTGCTATTACTGCCCGATGTTCTCCTGGACCAGTGTGACTGCAATGGAAACTAAAGTGTGCGCTGTTAAGGGCTTGGAAGGAGCCATGTCCTCCCCGATTCTCACTTCGGATGGCAGTTCGATTGCTCTTCTCACGATGCGTGAGGACGGCTACGAGTCTGATAAGAGACGAATCCTTTATGTGCCTAATCCTTGGAGCGGGGAGATGATTGAGGTCTTTGCAACTGCTGACGGAGAAGGTGCATGGCCTCTGAGTCCGTCGGGATTGACCTTTACGCATGATGATAAGTCGCTTATTATTCAAGTTGAGGAGACCGGACGAGGAGTACTCTATCAGCTGCCATTGGACAATGTTCGCCACGCGAGTCCTGACGTGTTGAAGAAGCTCACACATGCGGGCTTCGTGACGGAAGTGTATCGCGCGGCCGCCGATTCTAGGAAACTGCTCATCGCTAGTAGCAGTCTCGTGGATAACAGTAAGTGGTCTATCATCGATCCTGAATCGCCGAATGAAGTCCGTGTCATATCCTCGATCGGACGCGATGGCGCTTCGTTCGGGCTCAGCCCTACCCAGGTGGATGAGATCTGGTATCGTGGCGCAAATGACACCCCTGTGCATGCCTGGGTGGTGAAGCCGTCCAACTTCAAACCCGGGGAGAAATATCCGCTGGCTTATTTGATCCATGGAGGCCCCCAAAGTGCATGGTGCGAGCAATGGAGCACTCGCTGGAACCCTGCTATCTTTGCTGAACAGGGATATGTTGTCGTCACACCCAATCCTCGCGGTAGCACCAGCTACGGGCAGAAATTCACGGACGAGATTCGTAATGCCTGGGGCTCGCTACCCTACGTCGACCTCGAGAAGGGCTTTGACTATATCGCAGAAAGCCTGGACTATGTGGATACATCCCGAGCGGT
The DNA here is from genome assembly GCF_003184865.1 of Aspergillus homomorphus CBS 101889. NCBI lineage: Eukaryota > Fungi > Ascomycota > Eurotiomycetes > Eurotiales > Aspergillaceae > Aspergillus > Aspergillus homomorphus. The sequence continues at coordinate 76,722 of NW_020291925.1, read as the reverse complement.
GGCTCTGGGCGCCTCGTACGGTGGCTACATGGTCAATTGGATTCAGGGCCATCCTCTAGGTCGACGATTCAAGGCACTGGTGACGCACGATGGAGTTTTCAGCATGACCTCCATGCTTGCCAGTGAAGAGCTTTACTTCCCATTGCGGGATCTCAAGGGTCCTTTGTGGAAGGTGCCCGAGAATTGGGAGCGGTGGGATCCATCTCGTCATACCGCTAACTGGCAGACGCCGCACTTGATCATCCACAACGAGCTCGATTACCGGCTGACCATCGCTGAGGGACTTGCTGCGTTCAATGTGTTGCAGTTGCAGGGAGTAGAAAGCGCGTTCCTGACCTTCCCGGATGAGAACCACTGGGTGCTGAACCCGGAGAACTCGCTCATGTGGCATTATACCGTGTTGAACTGGATCAACAAATACACCGGGCTGCCAACGGCGTCGAGCAAGTACGCTGAGTTCAGCGCGACAAAGGCTCCATCGATGGAGAAGCGATTGGAAACTGTTTCTCTGTGATTCAGTTGAGGATAGGGTACTGGTTCTAGTCACATGATATCTCAGGAAATAATTGTGTTGTGGTCCATTCCATTGTCTGCCTCTTCCACAAAGAACAATGAACCCACTTTGGTATGGGCATTAAGCCGAGGCAGGCCCCTGTAGGTCAGATAATGGTCTCGATGCATAAAGGGATTGGCATGCCTTGTTCACTATGAGACCGGAACACTTAATATAGCCAGTAGTTTTGTTCAGGAGGCCAACAAAAGAACGGTGCTGTGACTGAACAATAGAGAGGATAAAGGTAGTGAGGTGCTGATTGTCTGAAGCATATCGACATGTTGTTTCGGTTTCGAGTTTTAATAGAACCATGCTTGACAGGAAGATGTGCTCAACAAAGGAGGCAGATTGTATAACCCCAGCGCTGTCCTCTCTACATGGAATATCTTGGAGCTGTTCTTCTTCGATCATGATATCCTCCTCTTGTTCGCGCCAGTTTTACATGTGAGAATTGATCCTGAAGCCAAGCCTATACCAGTAGTATCTACTCTTGAAGATATCAAGAAGTCTAAGACAAGACATCGCGCCGACATTCGAAATGTCGCCCCGACAAAACATGCCGCCGTTCACGCCACGGATTGTCATCGTCCCAGCTTCACCCCCGACGACTACCTCACCCACCTATACAACTGACTCGGACGACCTGGAAGACAGCGACCAGTTCTCGCCTATGTCTATTAGTCCTACCAGTCCAACAGCCACATCGATCACCGCCCCCCCGCGCCGCTACCGACGCCTGCTTCCAGCGTCAACAGTGCAGACCCAATCCCAACAACACCCCCATCAAGCAACACAAGCACCAACCACACAAGCAACAACAAAAGAACCAATACCATCATCAACACAACTCCTATCCCCAGCCTTCCCACCACCATCCTTCCAAACCTTCTTCACCTTCCACCCCGCCAACCCAACCCCCGTACCTTTACCCTCAACCTCATTCTGCACAGCAACATCAACAGAATCCCGCCCAAACAAACGCCCCAATCCCAACTCCAACCCCACCGCCACCGCCAAACCCACCAAGAAGAAGAACAACAGAACTACCCCAACACTGGAAGCAATAACCACGCACCTCCGCACAAAGCTCTACCCGCTAGTCAGCAGCACCACAGGCCACGAGCACCCGGCGTTCCCGCGCACACTCCTCGCCTTCCACTGCCTCACGCACGCGCAGCTCGACGCCCTGGCCCGCCACTTCCACCAGGTGTATCCACCCGTCGCGGCCACGGGCTTCTACCCCATTACCGTGCCGCCGTGGGTGGGGACGGATCGCAGTAGTGGGCGTGGGAATGTGGATCTTGAGACGAAGAGGCGGAGGTTTGGAAGGTTTATTGGGTTAAGGGGGTGTGAGAGTCCCATCTCTATCTCTTCTTTTTCTTCTTTCTCTTTTCCTTGGGGAAAAAAGGGGGGGGAGGGGGCTGGGGTTGCGGTTTCGGATGATGATGGCGATGAGCTGGTTGGGGATTGGGGGGAGATGGCGGAGAGGAAGAGGAGGGTTAGGGGGTGGTTGGAGAAGTTGGATTCTGGGGTTGGGGGTGCGGGTGATTCTGAGGGTTTGGAGAGGCCTAAGGATGCTGGGAGCGGTGGGGGGAGGGATAGAGAGCAGCAGGGTACTACCACTACTTCTACCTCCAATATACCCCTTGAGGAGGAGACCGAAGAGCAGATGCTCGCTAGGATGGAACGCGAGTGGTTTGATGCTATGTTGCGCGCTAGATTGGAGTCGGACTTTGCCATGCGCTGGAAGATGGGCGGTGGGTTTTGAATACATCGAATCAGTTGCTGTTGCTGTTGTCAGTGCTTGATGATTATCATTGTTGTCAGAGGTTTATGGTCGTATATAATCATGCCTACCCAATACTCTATCCATTTCAGGGTCGGAATTTATGTAGTACCAGGTGTTGAGACAATTACTGGTTGTGCGTAAAAAGGGGAGGCTCTATCTGCTGCCCCCATCTGCTCATTTGCTTCTTCATCTGCTGTTGGACCAGCAGAAGCATATTGCCACCGCCAGCTGTGGCTGCCTTGAGCTGGACGTAATGCTAAGTCTCATCAAATAAAGTAACTGCTGGAGCTTGGAGCCAATCGAAGTGGGTGACATATTTGACAATGGTAGAGACGAGACAGGAGAGAATTCATTCCCTCACCAAGTGTCATCGACAACGTACACATCGGTGTGGGGGTTATGGAATAGACTGCCTATCACATCCGTTGATTCCCGGCTTATCTCTGCTTCAACATAACGAGATGCAACATCAAATAATGGCTTAACGATACGCAGCTGCCTATTAGAGCTGACATATCACGGTGATTATGCCAGAGATTGTAGACCGTCAACTACCCCCCCTCAAACGGCCCAGGTCCGCTATATCAGCAGTAGCAATAATATTACAAACCAGGATTATAAGAGGGACAAATAGCGCTAGGAGAAGAGTCTTATTAACCTATTTATAAAGACCCGTCGGTCATTTTACTGTATCGCAAAGTATAGCAATACTGGCTTCGGTTTCTTCAGGAGCTATTCGGGCAGTAGTAATATATTACGTACACAGTATTATACCCGAAGGGCTCTCTGTTGGCATTCCTTAGTATATAGAGGTCAAAGTAGAGTATTCCATAGCTTTATTAGCGTATATCAGGAACCGTAAAAAGTTCAGATTCAGTATATAACTACTCAACAGGTCTGGCCAATTCTGAGAAGGGTGTTTAGTCAGAGTATCCACGGATAGATTCCGTATCCTTGCTTCTGTAGGGAGTACTACGAAAGTCATTTAGATACTTAATAGTATCCGGCTCTCACCGCTATCATCTGCTCCAGCTCAGAAGCTAATATACTGGTACGAGACACACGAACGGAGACCGGTTTTTTCAGCGTCGTCGGGCTATACAGACTATCGTACAAGCGGCCGTAGAGACTAGCAATATCGATCCAGTCAGGCAGCCAGTTATATACTAGGGAGGTCATCTTGCGGTCCAAAGTAAGTCGTGGGATGGTGATATCCTGGTCTTTTAATAGGCGATAGCGTGCCAAGCTGTCAAGTCACAGCTTTCTCCAGGGCGTACACAGCCCAGAAAAGATACATCTTTCACTGCACTACGTTTTCTTGTTCCGGTACCATGGAGTAATTGCTATGCAACCCCAGGGTCAGGCACATTAGCAACGCTCGTGAAATAAACGTCCAGGCTGCGGACACTTTTCCCCGGTGCAGACAATGAAGGGACTATATGGTGGAAATCAAATTAACACTGCGGGTCGGAGGACAAATCACTTATTCGGCCGGCTCCTGGGAGGTCGTGGACTGGGATATTTTTGATATTGTGGGCATAGACTATAATCGTCGAGGAGAGACGGCGGAGAAGTACGTCTCCTGTCTTGACCGGTACAGGATTGGAAGAAAGCCTCTCGCGGTTTTGGAGGTTGGCTGCTGCGCCTACGAGGGGGCAGCTGAGCGTGGAGACGGCGGGTTCGTACTCTTGAGAGGCACGAATCCGGACGGCACGGGCACCTTCGAGAACGATATCGTCCCGACGCGGAGCGAGAAAGAGCAGGCCGCTTATATCGGGACGCAGCTTGAGCTTCTTAACAAGGCACGGGTTGATGCGGCCTTGATATACCTGTTTTCGTTCCCTTGCCTGGCCGCAGGGAAAGGGGCCAGGAACCTCGACATGGTGTCTTTCTCGCTGGTAAAGACTTTTCCCTGGAAAGGATCCAAGATCTAAGAATATGCCTCCGTGGGTATCGAAGGAGTCTTTTTATCGCGTCGCTGATGTCTTTCGCTCTATGGAGCAGGCAGAGCAGAGATCCGCGGTGTGCGTCCTTAGGCAAGGGCCTAGAGACTTAGAATTTAGTGTCGCATAGAATCAGAGCCCTTGTGACCTTGAACAGACTGTGAACCGATAGGTAGTTGGCGAGGACGAGACTATTCGCCATGGGAATATGAAAGTCTAGTGATGGCCAAGCGCCATTGCCATAGACGTGACGACGTCCACCCGTCACGTCAAGGTATACACTCATTTCGTAAGGTAACGAGTTCCTACATTCTGTACAGAATGCTGTTATACGATACTATTGCGAGAGACCCAGAACATAGCTCAATATGGAATTATTTCAATGAGGTATCCATCTGGATCCTCCACAAAGGGACAGCTACCACGGCTTCCCACAGAGGCCTGTCAAACCCCTTGTCGGGCGTATTGCAACCCAAAAACGTGGCCATCACCTCTGAACCTTAGGCCACCCCAGCTTGAATTCCGTATTGCAGTGAATCAGGCACAATCATCCGCCGTAGCTGCTCAGAGCGTGCTCAAATCTACCCAATGAGCAAAAAGGGGCAAAGGATGAGCAATAAAACGGAAATAGCAGGCCATCGTCGACCGTCCTGGAAAGTTAAGTACGTACATATGTATATGTCGTGATCATCCTGTCAATTCTAATGGCCCATTCCCTTCTCCTGGTTCTCTACCACGATCCTCCAATACTTCTCCCGGCTGCGTTCGCGGAACGTCTTGCCCCATTTGATCATCCCGAGGAAGACGGCTGCGCAGGCCAGGCCGACGAAGGCGGCCGAGATAAAACAGTTCTGGTAGCCTAGGTTGTCGACCCAGGGTGTGATCCTACGACGGTTAGTCAAGATGCACGGACAAAGGACGAGCACGTACCCGTATCCTATGGCGAACGACATGGTATTCCGGACTAGAATCACTGTAGCCATCGCGTCGCCGCTCAGTTCGCGGTAGCTGTCAACTAGGTAGTTCACACTCAAGGTGATACCACACGTGTTCGCCATGGCAAGGAGACACATTGCTACGATCAGCCCGAACCAATGGACTTGGTGAGCTGCGCCCACGCCCCAGAGCAAAAGCGATCCGGGCACGACGATCAGGCAGATTGCAAATGGCCACAACCGTTGTTCGGCTTCCATGATACCGTTGTTGCGTCGAGCCAATCTGACAGTAAGCCAGTCGCTGAACCGGCCCGTCAAGAGAAAGCTGAGTGGGTTAGTTGAGAAGCGAGACATGTCGAAGGGTACTCACGCGAAGACTACACCGAGGATACAAGCCAGATAGCTCAGACCAACCATTGAGGAACTGCGAAGGTCAGCATCCGATATGGCTGTCTAGGGAGCACATACCTGAAGTTGTACGGAGCACCACCAAGGATGATAGACGCAGTACCATTGAGCACATTAAACCAAATCAGGTACGAGCCGTAAGAGAACCTATAGATGTTAGTGACACTCAAATCCTGGAATACCATCGAACTTACCCAGCGTAGAAGATCACGGGCCAGCTCAGATAGTATATTGTGTGCCATAGCCGTCGGAACATATTATTCCTGGGCAGTCTCGGCCCCAACAGAGACAGTTTCCTGATGTAGCTCTTCTTCTTGTACATGACGCTATACTCCGTATCGGGGTGCTGAACCACACCAGAAGGAGCCTTTTCTTTCTCGTTCTGTTCCGATGTCCTTGTGGAAGACGGCGTTTGTGAATCGGGCAGAGTTCTATGCTCGCGCACGTAGTTGGTCTCTTCCATGAAGAAAAAAAGAAACACAATCGCACAGCCACAGAAGATACTGGGCCAGTAGAACACCCATTGCCAGCCTTGGTATTCCGCGATAAAGCCACAGATCACCGGTGCGAAATAATTACTTCCGGCGAGAAAGAACGCATATAGGGCCATATAGGTTCCTCGTTCATGGGTGAAGTACTGGCTAATGATGAGCTTGGTCGAAGATTTTGATCCAGTCTACTTACCACATCTGTGACAGTGACTTCCGGCAGGGCTTCAATCGGGGCAGTAAAGAAGCCCGATATGATACTTCTTGCGATCCACTGGCCGTTGGTATGGATGTAAGGGCTGATCTATGGTTAGTCGATTTACTATAACAGGTGGGCCCGAGGAGCTTACCCCCACATCGAAGTTCCCTAGCAATCATTAGTGAACTTTTCGTCTTCCATAATTACTTTGACAGCCTTACCAAAATCCCCACTAGGGATAGAATATATGTCAAGCGTTTGCCATATTGCAATGCCAATGGCTGCCAGAAAAGAAGTCCCCAGCCTGCGAACAGAAACATATAACCGGTGCCCTCGTTCAGGGTGGAAACAGAAACTCCCGTCGCGTCCGATAATTCGGTGAGGACCGAATATACAACCGAGCATGCTATTCCCGCGAACAGTGTATACCTATGACGCAATGTCAGTGCCGAACCACCGAGCAGGTGAGCTCTTACATCGACCACTTACACGCTGACGCAGATGGTGGAAAGCAGTTTCCGTCGAGGCGCCCAGTTCAATGGGTCATCGGGATCATCCGAAGGCTCTGGAATGAGGACGATGTCGCTGTCACCCTTGTCCAGGTGGCGGGCCGCGAGAACATGTTGTAGATCCACCAGTGTCACTGTGCCTGGGATGGCATCTCTATCCACATTAGGGGCCATGGTGTCGGTCAACAATTCGCATGAACCGACAGGCCTTTGTCAAGGTTCAGAGGAAGAAGAGAAAAGACAGGCTCTGCTCTTGGTTAAAATGATGGCTGCTTCCTCCCTGCGGGCAGCCGGGGTTATTAAAGGCTGGCTATTCTCGAAGAACCTTCCGACGGTGACCGAATCAGCGTGCAGCGTACATGTCAACCTTCGCAGAGGCCTGGCAGTAGGTATCATTTACCGCGTTCGAGAACCCCCGCTCTCTCTGTGGCACCATGGAACCATTCCGTCTGCTATCAGGCATGCTGTCCAGTGTCCACAGGTGATCAGACACCCGGCCCTGTTATCATAGCTTTGTAGATAAGCCAACCCCGGGAAGCATTCCTCACGCTGAGAACGCCGAGCCTAAGCAAGCATTGCACGGCACGGACGAGAGTCATCGGGACCCTATGAACTGGGGTAACGCTCTGATAATCATGTCCTGATGGATCCACTTGGTTATCAAGGAAGAAGAGCGATAACAAGGGATGTCTTCCCCGCGCGGCTTCGAGGCGGGCCATCGCGATAACCCACCAGTTGCGGCTGTCCAAACGAAGCGGGGATTTTGACCGTCGGCTAAGATGTCCATCTTGCCGGTAGACCTAGGCTGATGCTGTCGCAGCGGAAGGATGATCCTTGAATCAGAGTGGACGATCTTGACTATCCCATTCCAGGCTGTTGTCACTTGTTGTTGTATGCAGCTCGACGGCTGTCAACCAGTGTAGATATCCAAGACTCAGATAAAGATGTATCACCCCTGCACTTTTGGATCCCGCATGGCGATATTGTAAGCGATACCAGTCACACTATTGAGCAGTCGATCGACATCGTGAATGGGGAGAGAGTGGAGGAAGAGAAGAGAAAGCTCTCCCGCCGAGGTTCTCATCACGGGTTTATCTGCGACTCGGGCGAAGTGCAAATACGAGCTTCTATCATCATCGGACTCCTTCCCATAGTCTGGAACTTGTCTCTACGTCAGTCATCCCCACTAGATAAGGATGGAGAATCGATATCAGAGGGGTTTTGCTTCGGAAAGATGGCCATGCAGCACTCTCCACACCTCTTTTGATAACAGGTTCTGTACGTCCGGTACGTCCAAATAACCCCGTCTAAATAGACGCTTCTACGTATCATGCTCAGTGATCCTCGCCCTGGAGGCCGTAGATCTCGATGATTCACTACTAACCTTCCAGTTGTCAGCACCAAAATGCTGGCACGAATATTTTACTAATCGGCTCAGCAGAGATTATGTCCAACATCAAATCATTTGTATAATACACCAGACAATCCAACATGCAGCACAGCTGACGGGAATCGACATTAATGTAGAAGTATGAGAAAGCACTTGCAGGGAACATGCTAAGGCGACAATAGAAATTGATAGAGTCAAAATGTGGCTCAGCTCAAGCCTCCAGCGATCTCATCATCATCTGGGAGATCCCTAATGACATCTTGAATGATCTGAATCAGCTCATCGATGTCTGGTCGATCGGCAGGCTCAACTTGTAGACACTTGCGAACAACTTCTTTCACAGGCTCGCTGATCGCCATGGCGTTGTCACGGTTATTATTGGTGTCAGCGGCTTTGCCTTTGCCTTTGGTCGCACTGGATTTCTCGTCGGGGAAGCGCCAGTCTCCACCTAGTACGCACATACTCAAACTACCACCAGTCTCTTCGCTGCGAGCTTCAAAAGGACTCTTGCCCACCAGACAGGCGTACAATGTGCATCCAAGGGACCAGATATCCACTTTAGTATCGATGATGGATCCCGTCTTAACGTCGAACAACTCGGGCGCCCGGTATGGCATCGTGCTGTGCTCTGCTGCAGTGTCCTGAACCGCCAGGGCGAGTGAGCGCGAAGTGATTGCGATTGGACTGGGTGCTAGCGACCCAAGGTCCATCAAAATGGGCGTGCGACCATCGTCAGCGATCATAATGTTCCCTGCTCAAGTTAGCCCAAAGACGTTCTCGTTGAGTTTCCGACCACCATACCAGGCTTGATGTCTCTGTGAGCGTACGGACGGAGGTCTCCATCCTGCACTCCTTCCTGGCTCCTGGTTACTTCATCGTCCATCAATGGCTCATTTTCCTCATCATCGTCATCCGCGTTCTGGCTTGCTCGTCGCTTAGATTTCGCCTTGCGAAGAGCAGTGTCTGCGTCTTCCTCGGCGCCTTCCCTCCTGACAGCCTTGGCTTTACGGGTCGGCCCCGATCCGCTCTTGACACGGTACTGGTGCATGGCGCGCAATGCCTGTGCTACCCCCAATACCAACACCATCAGCCTTTTCTCCGGGAAGCGGGAGTGATTGACGAGATTGGCGTTGATCGCATCTTGGAGGTTTCCGCGTTGGTAGTAGGGCAAAAGGATGTAGACGGTCTTGGAGCCGGGCTCACCGCCGTCGGAGCGAAATTTGGAGCCGGGTTCGGTCGAGACGCAGTGGTCAATGGAATGAATAATGTTGTTGTGTGCTGTGAACAGATTGTAGGCTTCCACCTCCTTCAGGGCCTGAGAGACCGACTCCTGTCCGAATGGGCATCGAATCTTCTTAAGCGCAAACAACTCGGAGGTCGCTTTGTCCTGAACGAGGTAGACATAGGAGAAACCGCCCTGCAAAGAAGGGGCGAACGATCAGCATGGAGGGTTTCTTGGAGACAACAGCATTGAAATAGTAGTCAAATGCGGACCACATACTTCACCCAGCAGGCGGAGCAACTTGAAGCTGCGATTATTGATCTTCAGTTGCGGCGTGCTTGGAAAACAGCACATACAATCGGTGAAACTGTACAGAAGGTCGAAGAAGTATTGCGCCATGGCGAAAGGGAGCGGCGCTACGATCTGAGGGCGGAAGTAGGGGAGGTGCAATGAAGCTCTTGATAGCGCAATGATGGATCACAAGAATAGAACGGCTGTGGTGACCCCGTGGCGACTACGGAGTTGCTAGTTCGAGAAAGGATACGTACTATCGTCCACTTCTGACGGGCTGGGCTCCACCCACGAGTTGGCGGCGCAAAAGCGGACAGCAGAACGGTAAGGGAGCGAAAGACACAGATCGGAACTGCAAGGGAAAGTGTGGAGGAGGCGGGAATGAGGGTAATCCAAGGGCGTAGCAGGGTTGATTAAAAGGTGCTGGTAAGCCACCTGGAAAGAAGGAGATATTTGTCACCTGGTGGTGGTGGATATGAGGAGGAAGCAGTAGGTAAGGAAGACGAATGGATAGTAAGAACTAATTAAGGCGTGGAGCGGAACGATGAGGAGAAGCACAGAATGAGGAATGAAAGTCCTGACTTCTCAGGCAGAAACATGAACGTGCATTGCTCCAGCCACTAGACTTCTTCGGGCAGCGAGCGTCACTATCCATGATTTATTATTGTATGTTTCGAAGGTGTAAGTACGTGACGGGACGCTACGGCGGTGGGGCAAATCGTCCATGGTTCGTGTGTTTATTACTGGTTTGGGATGGGTTCGGATCGAATCGAAAGGCTGAAGGCTGATTGAAGGCTTTCTTTCAACCAGCCTTCAATCCAGCTGCAGAGCTTCCTGAGCTTATCCCCGATTCGACGTTCGTCACTCGGTTCCCATATCTACCCATTGTCGTGTCTTTGGCTGCGATCTTGTCGACCAGATTCATATATCTCAGTCTCTCAATCTGATTTGTCGTTCTTCTGCGCCTGTTGCCTGCGCCCCTGTCCTTCGCTGCCCAACTGGAGGATCCGGAGACCCTACCTGAAAGGCTTAGAGACAGAGAGAAGAAGGATAGGGATAGTTCAAATAACTATCCCTCCGAGCCTCCTACTAGCTGCGCATCCATCCTGACACCAACTATGTCGACTGACCTATGATCAGTCACTTGTTTGCTGCACTGCTTTCAGCCACCCCACACCTTACCCATCACTAGGCCATCCCTTTCTTTACCTGTCGCCGTCCCTTGAAACCTACTGTGCATCCCTGCCCCTGTCTGTGGCAGTATATCTCGACTCTCGGTCTCCTTTTCCTTCCGCGCGCGCCGAATTTCTGACTCGACTCGACCCGACCACCTTCAGTCACTATGGCACCCTTCGACGATGTCCAGGTGGGCGACCTGGTCAATGTCCCTGGGGGCATGTACGGGACGGTCAAATACTTGGGCACTGTGGCGGGTAAGCCAGGCAAATTCGCTGGCATCGAGCTCGCAACGGAGCATGCCAGGAGGGGGAAGAACAATGGGGACGTTGAAGGCAAGCGTTACTTCTCCACGACCATTCCCGGCTCGGGTATCTTTGTACCGATGAACAACAACAAATATGTCACCAAACGTGCTTCCGGTCCAGGCTCGAACATCAATGCCGGCCCTCCTACTCCCTCGCGACCCGTCAATTTCAGCAAATCTATCGGCCCCGGTACCTCGGTACGCGCCCCCCGAGTACGGCGTCCGTCCCTCTCCCGGCCCGAATCGCCCAGAGGCCCGCCTCCTTCCAAGCTGAACCTGGCGGGGTTGCGAACCCCGTCCGTGGCTTCGAGAAATGTATCGACGAATGGCTTCCCGCGAAGTCCAGTCAAGGCCCCGTCCCGCGCCTCTGACCGTCCTCCGTCGCGTTTGAGCACCGAAGATGACATTCCATCGACCCGAACCTCCGACTACCACCAGTCTTCCGTAGCAGCGGAACTACAAGAAGTGCGGGACCAAGTTCAGAACCTTGAGAGGCAGCTGCTGGACCGTGACCGTCAGTTGGACGAGCAAGCAGCGACCCTGTCAGACTTTCAGCGGACCCTGGAGGAGCTGGAGGGATCCGACTCCCTGTCGATCCGCGCCCAACTGCGCGAGAAAAATGAGAAGATTGCACAACTGACTGCGGAATTTGATCTGCACCGAGCAGATTTCAGAAGCACGTTGGATACTTTAGAAGTGGCCGCCTCGGAAACGGAGCGGGTCTATGAGCAACGCCTGGATGAGTTGATGCAACAGAACAAGGAGCTAGAAGAGCGCGGGGAAGATGTCGAGGCTGTGGCGAGACAACTCAAACAGCTAGAGGAACTCGTCTCCGAGCTTGAGGAGGGCCTTGAAGACGCACGCCGCGGAGAAGCTGAAGCTAGAGCCGAGGTGGAGTTTCTGCGCGGGGAGGTTGAGCGGACGAAGCTGGAACTCCAAAAGGAACGTGACTCGAAGGAGCTTCCGGCCGGACCAGACGGACAATATCACCTGAGGGAACTAGAGCAAAAGGACGACGAAATTCGTGGCCTCAAGGCTATCATTCATTCGCTCAGCCGTGGTGACCCCGATTTGCACGCAATCCAACAGAATGGTATCGGAACAAGCCCGCATCCCGATCATCCGTCCGATCATCAGTCAGAACATGTGACTCATCTTGAGCAGCAAGTGGAAGACTTCGAACGCATGTCGGAGCGGAAGACCTACCGCATTGAAGAGCTCGAACGCGAACTTCAGCAACTGCAGATTAACGGTGGCGGTCGCACGCGTAGCTCCACCGTGACTACAGCACCAAACCACCAAAAGTCAACGAGCACTAACGGGGCCAACCTCACCAATGGCAACGTGATTAATCATGCGCACCGCCTATCTGATCGCACGGTGGTTCCAACCGACTGGCAAGATTCGGCTCAGCATGAAGGGCAGTATCAGGCTTATTCTGTAAGTCACCGCGCTATGTCGGATGCCTCCCACCATCGTCTTGAGACGATGCACGAGATGGACGCTCGCTCGGAGGACGGCGGCTCCCTCTGGTGTGAGATCTGTGAGACGGGCGGTCATGACATCTTGAGCTGCACAAACATGTTTGGTGCCGAAAACAAGGATAAGACTCCTGAGCCTGAGGAGCCACTTCACGATGACAGCTCTGTCGGCGAGAAACCTACCTCCGAGACTTCTACGGCGGAGCCCTCTACATCTTCAACTCCTGAGGAGAGCACAACTCCGCAAAAGACCGGGCGTGATGCTGTGCTGGAAGGGCTTCGGGGAGTAGGCTTGACGTCGTCCATGGCCCCTGTTGCAGGAAAAGCAAGCGGTGTGATCGATGAGTCGAAGTGGTGTGCTCTCTGTGAGAGAGATGGCCACGAGAGTATTGACTGTCCGTTTGACGATTGAATCAATGGCAGACCCGAGCGACCTGATCCGAGACACAATGCAGCTGACGAGTCAATAAAAGGTCCTATGATTGCATTTAGTCTTGCCCGCCCATGGTATGCTCCATGAAAGGCAATAATGCAGGAGACTATTGCCGTTGTCTAAAGGCTTGTTGCTACCATAAGCAGGTCTTATTCAGATACAACATACGTTGGTAATTCTGCCAAACCGCCGGTTCTATCTCGCCCTGTTCTCTTGGCACATTACATGGGGGCAATCCGGTCTTTCTTCATAAATTATACATTTCTGGTTGCATGAGCAAAGATAGCATGCATACGAAGTTTGCCCTGGGGCTGTGCCGCTGTGATAAACTCACATGTTACTAGTCAGCCTTGGTCAAGTGTGTTAAGATCGATTTACTTTCTTTGTCTCGTGTGCCCTGTTCTTCGTCCTGGTGTTGGCTGGGTCCAGAGGAAGACAGCTACTTTTGTGTACTCTTTCGCTCCAACTTCTCTTCTCTTTCATATTCCCCTGGGTCACTGCCATCATTCAGACATTCAATACCTGACTTTAGCCTGCGGGCAACCTAATCAATACCCGAAGCGGGCCAAATGCACTACTCATCACACCTCCAATTCCCGAACTGTAGATTTCTTCCTAGATACGGGAGAGGCTCCCTGGCGCATTGTTCGTAATCGCCAACGTCACACTTTTAGCTGGGAGTTTTCCAACGAATATTATAGTACAGTACATCACCATGGCACCAAACTGGGTATCGTTTCCACTTTATCCGACCGAGACTCACTCTGGGTGTCGAGGAGGCTGTACGATCTCACCCTCAGCAAACTTGGTCTGCGCAATAGTCCCACATGCTTTGCAGGTCCGTTTCTCCTCATCCGCAGCGAACTCGTTAACGACGTCCTTCACCTGGGTTCCAAGATCCGTGCAGATGAATTTCTTCTCCCAAACAATCTCACTGCAAGCCTTACAGTACCAGCGCATGCTGTCCACCGCGTCCTTGGCCCGGGGTTGTTCCATCACCACCCCCACCGTGTCCTGAAACCGCACCGGACAATGGGGAGTGTTCGCCGGCAGCAGAAAGATGGAACCTTCGTGGATCGGAATATCCTGGAACACAGGCGGTGTTACCGAGGTGTCCACCGTCTTCAGCAGCATGGATCCTCGGTACTGGTAGAAGAATTCCGGGGTGGTATTGATGTGGTAGTCCGTGCGGGCGTTGGGCCCTCCCACGATCATTACCGTATATCCGGCGGTGGCGGGTGATGACGGATGATACACGCAGTAGTTATTTACTGGGGGCTGGAGGAGGTGCGCGTTGGCTTCTAGCCTGCATGTACACCGACAGGTCAGTTGTTGTGCGAAAGCGGAATGAGTCAAAATGGTGAGGAGGGGCTTTCGGGGTTGATAAGCAACAAACTATGCGGGGCTAGGAGGGGTATATGAGACAGACTGGGAAGCACAGTGGAGGGCTTCAATACCATTTGGGGATATTTAAGGCCGGCGGCAGCATTGTTTGCCTGTAATATGCCTTAACAATGATTTCCGAGCAGTCGACACTGAATGATGTGCTTTGTTTGAGCCAAAGATGGGCGGCGGGTTGGGAGATCTATGTGATCATCCGACGGAGGGTCTTCCTGGTTACGCTAGTTAGTCTAAATGTTATCGGCGCGGAGATAATCACCGCCAAACCCCGTTGCGCCGGATCGGATCATCTGTCTTTCCGGCAGATTTTCTCGATTCCCTTTTTCGGACCCAGGCAAAAGAAAGATTCGCAGGGCCGAAATTCTGATTGCTCGAGGCTCTTTGCTATCACCACGGCGTTTCTCGAGGCAAATAATCCTTCATACCGGACACAATGGCGTCGACTTCTCAGCCTCCGCTTCGGTTCACCTCCCACAAAAATTTCGTCTATCGTCTCGTCTTTTCTACGTTGACCGGCCGCACCGTCCATATCTCTCAGATCCGTCCTTCGTCCCCGACGAACCCAGGTCTCGCTCCGCATGAAATCTCTTTCCTTCGCCTTCTCGACGCTGTCACCAATGGCTCCCAGATGGAAATCTCCTACACGGGTACTATTGTCGTGTACAAACCGGGTCTTATTACTGGCAGCGCTACGGGCACCGGCGCCAGTGGAGGTGTGATTCGCCATGAGCTCCCCGCAGGATGCACTCGCGGAGTCAGCTATTTCCTCATTCCTCTGTGTCTTCTGGCACCCTTCTCCAAGTCTCCGATTAAGGTGACTTTCACTGGTCCGGGAGTGATTACCTCGTCCACCCCGACGGGCGATATGTCTGTCGACAGTGTGCGTACTGCTATTCTCCCTCTCTTCAACCAATTCGGCATCTTCAACAACATCGAGCTGCGCATCCTCAAGCGATCCAACCCTGGGCCGAATGGCAGAGGAGGTGGCGGTGAAGTCCAGTTTGTGTTCGGTCACCAATTGCGACTACCGAAAACTCTTCACCTGATGAACCCGGGTCGAATCAAGAGGGTTCGCGGTGTGGCTTATTCGGTGGGTGTTTCTGGATCCAATAACGCGAGAATGATCGAGTCCGCCCGTGGCATCCTCAACCCTCTTGTACCCGATACCTACGTTTTCTCT
Source organism: Aspergillus homomorphus CBS 101889 (assembly GCF_003184865.1). Classification (NCBI taxonomy): domain Eukaryota; kingdom Fungi; phylum Ascomycota; class Eurotiomycetes; order Eurotiales; family Aspergillaceae; genus Aspergillus; species Aspergillus homomorphus. Next base: position 61,017 of record NW_020291925.1, on the reverse strand, counting down.
GATGTGTCGTCGGCGCCGTTCGTGCCTGCTCCGGAGAAGACCAACCCGTCAGGAAAGAAGAAGATTGGCCTTGGCTTTGGTCTGTCCCTGGTCGCTGAGTCGTCTACTGGGTGCCTGTTCTCCGCCGATGTGGCATCGCCTCCCTCCGGTGGTGAAGCGCCGGAGGACATTGGGAAGCGATGTGCCTACCAATTACTTGAAACCGTCTCCAAGGGTGGCTGCGTTGCCCCTGCAGGAGTGCCGATTATGCTTGGTTTGATGACCATGGGGTCGGAGGATGTGGGCCGTATCCAAGTTGGCCGCGAGGTGATGGCTGCCGAAAGCACCATTCAACTGGCCAGGGACCTGGCCACATTCGGTGCCCCGGGCTGGGGTCTTCGCGATGCTAGTGGTGAAAACGAGAATGGAGATGTGGTCATCAGTGTCGTTGGACGCGGCATCGGCAATGTTGGGCGCAAGGTCGCTTGAGCGTGAAACATCGTCACAGCTTCGCCTCACTCCCTGGGGTCGGCTGGTTCGAGTATTATCGATTAATCCGATCGAATAATATGTTTCCTGTCTGCGGCGGCTCTATCGGCAACGTCGCAGCTTTGTTTCAGGGCCTTGCCACCTAGCAGGCTTCATTTACGACAGCGGTGTATAGCGATCACACCAGGGGAAGAAGCGGAGTTTCACATCAGCCGAGGAAGGAAAAAGACCACGTCAATGCTTCATTCTCAAGATGTGCCTTTGCTCATTGTCGCCAAGTTTCACCGCTAGCTTGGCTCTGTGCCACGTGGCTGAGACCACACCGGACAGATGGCCGTTGATCGCACACCGCAGCCCGCAATATGGCATTCATGCCCCTCAACAGCACCGTTGCAAGGTCTTTTGTTGTTCGACTTTTCTTATGATACCCACTGTTGTTTGGTCTGTGAGGCGTCCACCTCATCGTTAGGGGAGGCCATGTGAGATTTGAAGGGAAGGAACTGGATTGGTTTTCGGAGTCAGGAGTAGGAGAAAATAGGGCTGGTGGACTGCGGCCTGACGAACAGACAGTTCTAGAATTGAGTGCTTGATTGGTGGTTGTCCCATGTATATAGATGCCATGAAGTAAAATATAAGCCCTTGCTGGTTGCGTCTATCGTCGATCTACTTATTTCCTTTCTACTAACTCTCAGCCCTTCACCATGCAACTTCTCTGGCTTTCTCTCTTCGTCACTCCATCGCCTCGACTACGTCGCATTAGGAAATCGCTGAGCAGCAGGCCGGAGAATTTACGACGCATCGGTCCAACAGCGTTGATCAGTTCAGATCGTCTGTCGGTTTATGTATGACCACGGCCTCACGCCATGTCCCGCTTACTCGACCTTTCTTTGTCTCCGGTCAGCCGGCATTGAGCCATTCAACGAATCCGACATGATGGATATGAAGTCCTCTTCGCCAGGCCCGCAGAAACAAGCCAGCTCGACGACGCCTCCCCCGTTCGGCCATCCATGATTACGACACTTCCTTTCCAACCCGACACAGCGAGGCAGAATAAAACCCGAGGCTCTCCCGACTTCCTCTCTTTCTCTTCTCTTGCTACCCCTTCCTGCTTCTCTGTCTTTTGTCTACACCTCCTCGTCCCCTTCCTACTGACTCTTTCCATCCTCCCTTCCCAGGCATCATCCCCTTTCGACGATTTACATTCAACATCTGTCTTATCTGCTTCCATCCATGTTTCGCGTCGCTCGACTTAACTCCTGGCTCAACCCGGGACAGCCCAGTCGATGAATCCTAGTAAGTCTCCTTACCAACCCGTCATGCTAACAGCTGGTGTAGGATTTCTGTGGGATCGAGGCAACTCTCCAGCAAGCGCTCCTCGGAGTCTGGTGGAAGAGTGTCTCCTGGGGGATTTACTAATGTGCTGAAAAGCAGGTTAGTCTATAACACCTCCGTTCTGAGCAAAGCCTAGAATCGTGGGCCGGCCCAGTAAGCGACAGAGCTTGTGAGTATCGCTGACTCGCCATCAAAGAAACATACTGACAGCATCGCAGGCTGGCTAAAAACAAAGACACTACACTAGCCCACTCCGCAGGCACGTTCCCATAAGGGAAATGCTCTGGTAAGTATCCAATCTTGCGATGAGAAGGGGTTTTGCTGATTGTCTTTATAGTGCTGTCCCTCCCTCCCTCCCCTCTTCCCTCCTCCCCTTCTCTCTCGATAACTCCAACCCAGCAACTTCTTCTCTCTCTCCATCATACAATGATTCTCTGGGTATCCTCTTGTCAGAACAGAGTCGTCGACTCCCACGATTCTTTGCCTGGCACCGTGGGCAGGTCCAGTAGGTGACAGAGCTTGTAAGTGCCACTACCTCGCTATAGCTGAACAATCCTAACGCTCCTTCCAGGCTGGCTAAAAACACCTGCCTACATCGCCGACTATACTCTGCAATGACACTGCTACGTGATTCTCACTGTTGAAGTCCGCGCGAGTCATGCTCACCACATGATAGCTCGCTATCGACACAACACAACAACAACTCAGCAACCACCAAAGTAAGCGCCTGTGGTCAGCCCAGTAAGCGACAGAGCCTGTAAGTATCAAGTACCTTGCTCAAGAGGAGACAGGAACAAGACTGACTCTGCCTTTAGGCTGGCTAAAACAAGAATCAGCCACGGTGCGCTGAATCTTATGGTGTTTGCTTCGAGATGATCAGCAAGAGGCTTTTCCTCCTCAAACCTCCTGCCAATGAATCCTAGTCATGGTAGAAGAGGTCGACTGGGAATTGAGACACGATGTATCCGACATCTTGTATTTCCTTTGTCTTGGACTCTACCATTATCCTTTTCTTTTGTCCTGCATCCTGGTCAAGGGTTTTGGAGAGTTTCCCTGGTTTGTACCCGAAGGGGAAATAGCTAATGCACATGAATCTCTCTAAATCCGGTCGTGCATTGTTGTAGCCATACAGTGACTATAGGCATGAGAACGTGCATAAGCAATCAGCCCTTCAGTATTTTTAACCTTTTCTGTCTAAAGTGCCTGAAAGTACCTAGCATGTAGCAAACTTCTACGAAGACGCTGCGACCTCGTTCTTACGGTCTGATTTGAATTCAGATGACGATGTCGGTGTGCTTAGGCTAATGGGTCAGCCGGCTGGCTGGGTTGCAGCAGCTGCCTGATGATGTCGGGACTACTGCACACTGCAGCGCGCAGACCAAGACAATAAGCTCGGCCCCACAGCCACAAATGCCACTGGTGTTTGCTGTACGCTCCACACTAAGCGATTAACACTGCCGGTATGCATGGTCCGCCACACCGCATCCTATTCCTCTTTCACTCAAGGGAATTGACGACTAGACTTCGTGGTAGAAGCGATCACGCGGCGAGTATACTAACTACTGCTTCAACTGTAAAGTACATTTCTTTTCCATTCGGAATAATCGTCTAAAGTGGTGGTTGTGACTGGGAAGATATGTACAAAGTTATTCGTCTATGACATCGTGCTTAATAAGATTTATCCACCGCCGTAGTCGAGGCAGGAAAGACTAGTGCAGAACTCAGAAGCTTACTGGTGCACGGTATACACTGAGAGATTGTGGGATCGGCTTTAAGCTCTTGTATCATTATGTGACAATGTCATTTACAACGCTCAACAAGTCTAATATATGTAGGAACCCGGCTAATCACACAATAACTGAAAATGCACCGAGGAATTTGGAGCAACATCCAACGCCCGAGATGCTCAAGAAGTAAGATAGCTAAATGACTGCTCAAGTAGATGAGACGCAAAAGGGCTTCTATCCAGCGTATGGATCACGTAGATGAGAGGCTCGCCCTTAAAAAGGGAAGCGTGAGAAAGAAAGTGACAAATTCTATGAAATCGAGAAGTGGAGGAAAAATGGTTGTTCACTCGGACACATCTTCGTCCTTGCCGGGAAAGACAATCTCTCGCTTTACGACGGCACGGATATTGCTTACGAACACGAAGAGCCACATGCCTACAATGCAGATGGACATGGCGGACCCGACACCCTTGACGCCGGGACTATCAAAAGATTTGCCCAGGGTGATGGTCGCTAGCGTAAAGCCTGTGTTCGGGAAAACCATGGCCCACCAGTTGAGGTGGAAAGCTGTAGGTGGAAGGCGGATCGTGGCGATGACGGCAATGCTGAAAAACCAGAGGCTGAGGGCCCACAGAAAGGCGCCCGTCGCGATGGCAAGGAGCTGAAGTATATGTGCGTCTTGGAAGGGGTGCTGGTTCTGAAGGACTTCTAAATCCTTAGGGAGACCGTTGGTCATGCCGATTAGGGCAAGCGCTGTGAATGCCGGGGGCCCAACGCAGATGAACATCCCTGGTCTGTGTTCCCGGGACGGAAGGCCTGTCTCCATGAGCCGTCCGATGTAGTGCGCGTACATGAGAAAACTGATGGAAAAGCCAAGGCCTTGGAAGGTAGTGCCTGCCACGATCATAGGAATAGCAGCGCGCGGGGGTTGCTGTTCAGCGATCACCGAGGCGATGGTGCCGCTGAGCATAATAGGGAAAGCGGGGAGGATCCACGAGGGCATCATTGTCTGAAGAGGATAATGATGGGCTGTGAAAACGAAGGAATATTGGACGACGGCTGTGGTCAGTGTGAAGGCACAATAGAGCCAGAAGAGGACCTCGAGGGCATAGATGAATGCAGGCTGTGTAGTGTCGCCGAAGTAGCGGTAGAGACCAGTGATTATAGTTGCGATGGAAAGCCAGAAAGTGGGAAAGAAAAGACCCTCCCGGTCATGCCGGAGCGAGTCAAGAAAGTTGCCGTGGAAGATGAAACGAGTGGCCATGAGGCTGCCCAGCAGCGCAAAGAAAGCCAGGTTGATGATATAGACTGCAAGTCCAATCTCTTTCAATCCGGGGAAGGAGTAGGGTTGGCTGACAAGCAAGAGGGCCAGGCCGCCGGTGCTCATCGTCAAAGTGTACCAGGCCCAGGTGAAATGACGCAAACGGTCCCGAAGAGACACATGGTTAGAGCTAGAGTATTTGGACGTTTTCAGCTCATGATGATATGTTGTCAGGTCCGAGCAGGATGTGCCGGGGGGCGGGTATTGCTCGAGCATACTGTATATTGGGGAGAGAAAGAGGAAGAATGACGACTGTATCAATGGATCTCTAATGGAGATGAAGCAAATTATATCAGTAGAGAACGAGTGACAAGGAGTTATATGGCTGCATTCAGGCCCAAGTGAAGGTCCGCGATGAGACTAACACAGCCAGATCGAATAAGTCAATAAATCCAATGAGTATGGACCACAGAGACAGTATAGAAGCGCAGCAGCACAGATATAGCATCAGCCTGCATCAGCCCCTATCCATTGGGGCTTTGATAGGGCCCCACGACTCTGGGTTTCTGCTAGCGCTCTAGCTACTATCGTTCGAAGATATGGAGCATACAGTGTCGCCAAGTGTCTGATCTTTGGACCACAGAGTACGGCAGAATAGGAGACAGTTGGTCTAGGCGCTGACGATTGCAGATCAACAATGGGGCCATGGTTAAAGCCGCGACGAATTAGGGCAACGAGGATATGTGAACATCTTGCGAGGAGGGAGAAAGTCGACCGCCAAGGTCGAAGTCCTGGTCCACAGTCTAGGCATCATTGAAGGTAGCTGACTGCCGAGGAAAGTGATGGAATCAAGATTTGCCTCATTTTGGGTCTCGGCTTTGGTCAGTCAACCTGAAGACCGCCTAATGCTGTAACAGTGGGTCACAGTTACAGAGACAACGTCAATCGCTAATCTTTCGATCTAATCCCGACACATGAAAGTGGTACGCCGTCTCCGTTCTCGCCTACGGGTGGCGCACGTCACAGCGTGGTGTGATTGTTGCAGCAGAAACACTGACACTGAGTCGGATAATGTGATATGTGATCAGGCAAAGACGAAGCGTTTAGGAGAGAAACCCGTCTATGTCTCGGGTCCGTCCAGAGTCCTAAAATTGAGGCAAACGCGTTGTGAGGAAAAAGCTGTAAGTGATGGAAATGTTCCGACCACGATGGGATGACGCCCAAGTGTTGCGAACCAGCGTCTGCTCATTGAGCGATTTGCATCATTGCCAATCGGGGGGCGCTGATAAGCGTCCCGTATCTGTCCGAAAGCGAGGAATATCGGCAGAGCCAAGGTAAGTCAATGACAATCGTCGTGGCTCGGCCCAGGGACAAGGTTCTTGAGGACCGGCCGGGATGTGATAGATCGCCGCTTGGCAGGTGGGTTCGAGTCAGGGAATCCGACCACCAGCCGTGAGGAGCAGGCAGAAAGAAGGGTTCAACGTGGATAAGATGAATGGCGATGATTGCACCCAAAGATAGAGGAAACTTGAGCCAAGGAGAAGATCGACAGCGCATCGTCAACGGGAGGCCCGCCGCCAAGCTTCACAGTGGCTGTGGCGGAAGATTGAGAGAGGGGAACGATAAGAAGAGCCAGGAATAGGGGAGGGGGTTCATCATTGAGTTTATTGGTTTCATGGTCGGATCGCCCGAGATTGTGGGATAAGTGCTGAGGTGCTGAGTGTGTCTGTGGGTGGTGAGTGGAGAACTAAAGTTAGAGAGAGTAGTTGGTTGGAGAGTGAAGAGAGAAAGAGAAGGGGAAGAGCGGAAACTCTTGGAAAGGAGGAGAGGGAAACCTCAGGCTTGGCATTCATCGCCATTCTACGACTTATTCTCTCGCCAAGCATGGCTCAGCTTCTTTTCAATTTGATCGTCTATCGCTTGAAGCGCGTTTCATCCTTCCTGACGCAATCCTTCTCCAAGCAATTCTGCAGCCTGACAATCCAAGCAACAGCACTCACATCTGCAGCAAGTAGCCCCGTCCTGTCGCCCTTTTCTTCACGGAATCGTGGTCTGCAGCGAAGGCGACGAGAAACTGGCAACACGTCTCAGCGGGGAAGGTCAGACGAATGTCCAGCGCATGCAGACTACAGGTCATATCACATAGAATGCTCTGGAATGAATCTCATTCATAAATGGAACAAACGGATATCCATGCTAATCATGCACGGCACACTTCAATCAAATTTCAGTACGCAAGCAGCGGGAACAGAGACTGTCTCTAATTATATCTCACGCCAGCCAGAAAACGGGAGAAAACTCAATTAGGTTCATTCAAATCTTCAGAAAAAAAAGTATATGCGATAATCGTTCGGGCAGATACGGACGCCGGGTTATGCAGCTCATGAAATCTCTTGTGCAATCTCCTGCAATAAAAGGAAATGAACAGTTCATATGCATGGCCAGGAACAGATCGGAAGACAAACACGGAACGAGGCATCAAAAACGTTTACGGATGGGATTGGTCGCAGCGTACTGAACACAAAATCACACCATCATCCGGTATACGAGATCTGAGGCGAGCTCCGTCGTAGTATCGAGCAGTGCCCGCAGACCCTGAGCTGAAGGCTTATGGGATTTGGCTGACGGTGAACCCAGATCGCTATCGACTGGCGGACAGTATGTGGCCAGATCCCGCACTTTGCACGCCGCATAGTGCACAACCAGCTTCCGCAGCTCGTTGTCCCGCAATTGGGTGGCGGAGGTCGGAGTAATCGGCTCCAGACGGGTGGTCTTGGTGTACGTATAGTGCAGCAGGTCAAGGACTTTGAGAGCTTTGATGCTCGTTAGAGCATGATGCTCTTCATCGTCGTCCATTGTCTCAGGGAAGCCCAGATACAGCAAATCTCGGTGCAGTTTGCGGAGACATAGCTGAGCCAGTGCCGGGATCAGGTACCGAGTTGCAAAGACATAGAGCTTGGCATGGAAGACTAAGTACGGCAGCTCATAAGGCGAGCGGGAGGAGATGACGCTTGGAGGCCTGGTGCTGAGACAGGAGCGCGGATCAATGTAGTCAATGGCGGCGAACTCGTCCCATAAGCTGGTCCCCTTTTCATGTAGACGAGAGTACTGCTGCTTGGCGAAGGAGGTGTCAATCATCGGCCCAGTCAGTCTCCTGCCACCCCGGTCGTGTTCCAGGTGCTTCTCTTCCTTCGGTGCTTGCGATGTGCTTTTCGCACCACCGCTGTCTGCGTCGTTGGTTTCAGCTTCTGCTGGGGGAGCGACTGTCGTTTGCTCCCAACTCTCCGTGTGCGAAGCTGGCTCCGCAGCACTTGGTGCCTCCACTGGGGCGGACTCTTGACCCCAGTGTTCCGACACTGCCCTGGTTTCCGCAGTTGCGTTGGCGACGTCCTCCTCGGGCTTTGGGTTCTCAGGGGGTGGGGTGGACGGAGGCGTCAACTTAGAGGACGGCTGCTCTTGGCCAGAAGCACCCTTTTTCTTGTTTTTATTCGTCTTGTTCTTCTTGCCCTGCTTTCCCTTGATTGCCTCGTCATCCGCCGCATCCCAGGCATCTTCGTCACCCTTTTCATCAACGGCAAGGGTCGTCGCAGGCTGCTCACTGGGCTTCTCTAACCCTGGTCGCAGTTCTTGTTCGAAATTTGCAGGCTCCTCATCTGGCGCGATTGCGCATTCCCAATCATCATCATCCCTACCAGAACCAGCATACATGCCCTCGCTGGGCCGGTCGTGGGTCTCCCTCGAAGATGTTCTGGGGGGCGTCGGCGCACGCGGTGGTATAGTTCTCACTGGACTCGTCGGAGAGTCTTTGGAAAAGACCCCGCGAAACGGATTACTCACGCGCTGGTTATCGCGATCCTCCTCACGCGACCCTGGGGGAGGTACCCGATAATCCCCAGTGTAGGCATATTCGCAGAAGGCAACAAAAGTCTCGACGTCCTCGTCCTCAAGGACAGCGATGTGATGCTTGGACTCCCGGGTCTCACCACTATTCATAAGATGGTCAAGCGGTTGGGAGACATGACGGGCAAGACCAGCCTGGATGGTAAGCTTGGTGTGATTGGGACCGACCAAGAAGGTGAATGGCGGTGAATGGACGATGCTGTAGCCATCAGTGGCCGTCCTGTCGGGGTTGGCATGAAGTAGTAGATGTGAAGGTAGGAGAAACGACTGCCCGCTGCTAGGGTGAATGGCTTACCTGCTAAAATCTTTATCTGCCTCCATCGACGATGACTCCAATTGTGGACTGATAGTCGTCTGCCCTACTAGCAAAGCACACTTGAGGTAGGATGGGAGAGAAAAGAAAAAGGAGGGGACGGGAATTGGGAGGAAGCCACGCAGTTCAACTAAAATACTGCGGATCCGTCCATGCTACACCCTGATCATGACTCTTTCATATACTCTGCATCGGGGCTCGCCTTGACTTGGTAGCCTGCACACTACCGACTGCAACAGGAACCCCTCTCTTTTCTGGGCAATTTCCTTAGCTCCCCTCCACCGAAAGAAGCTACAAGCGCAAGAGGCAAGTTGAACTGGGTCAAAAGAGCGATAGTCTGGCTACGTGGGCAATCATGACGGGGGGTGGTGAAAGAGAGAGTGGATTGACCGCCAGCGTTTTCGCGACGGTCGTCTTATCGCGCGAGCCACAAGGCAAGAGCGCTGCTAGACGTTTCGGAGGGATCGCCCTGGTCATCCGAGCTCTGATCAGTCTTGCTGTCTTTCTGTCTGCCCTCAACTTTGGTCGAAAGGGGGGTGAGGATCTGTAAGTTTCCTGCATGGACTGCAGAAGGCACAGGGTGGGGGAAATGTGCTCTTTTCATCTGGCCTGTCGTCTTCGAGTTCACTCCTCCGTCGAGGATCAATCAAAAGGTATTGCACCCTTCCTGCATACTCTCACGCGAGACAAGGACTTGAGAAAACCAACCAGAGCATAGTTGGAGGGGCTGGCGAGGGATGATGAGTTGTTGCCCGAAGGATCGTTCAATCCCAGCCTCTCTTTTCGTCTTAGACACCCAACGGCGGTCAACCCACACTGGTCGGGGTTTAGTGGCTGCAGGGGTCCTCATTTCGTCCTCGTTGGTTGTATGCTGAAAAACTATCCTTATGAACTCTAGTTCCAACGTCGAATGGGCTGCCATTCGTATTTGTTCTCCTTCCGTCTGGAAGAATTGTATACTAGAAGGCGGGTTCTCGTGTCGCTGAGATTATCTAAGGTAGTCGTGCTGCTGCCCTAACCCGTGACTCGGGACTGAAATACCAATCGAATCCATCTTGCATGAAAATCAATTCGACACAGAGTAGATGAGAACAACGCTGAGATGTTCAAACCGGGGTTCCATAATATGACCCTGGAGTGACAGCTTCATGACTCACCCGATCATAGTCACATTGACCGCGACAACACTTGTCTGCATCTTCGTCGCAGTCCAATGCACAAGCACAATAAGGAGAGGAGTGATATCATTGATTCCCATCGAGACCGTCTATATCTAATTTATCATAAGCCAAGAAATAACAGTCATATATATAGAAGATAGTATACATAAAGCGATCATTCCCCGAGATCAGTTCAATCAATGCACAAGGCGAATCTCGGTCGTCCCCGGTTCCCACTCCCTCAGGCCCTCTCCAACACTATACCAAAACCGCAACTTGACACACTCCGTGCGCGCCTTCTCGATTTCCCCACTGTCGAACGCCTCCTCCAAAGCCCGCACACACCCGGCGACCCGCTGCTCATTCTCCCGCTTCAACTCCCGGATCGTCTCCTCGGCCGCCTCATCCGCCCCGACTTCTTCAATCGTCTCCTGCACCTCCATCACCTCCATCAGCGTCTGCGGGTCCAGCGCGTGCTTCGTCGCCCCGTCCTCCGCCGTGACGTCGATTCCGTGCATCTCGTGGAGGAGGTACTGCGCGCGCTGCAGCGGGTCCAGCAGCGTGCGGTAGGCCTCGTTGATCCGCGCCGACAGCGCCTCCGCTTGCTGCTTCTGCGGGCCCGACGGGTACTTGTCTGGGTGGATGCGGGACTGCCATTGAAGAAATTCGCGGCGCAGGTCCGCGACCGGGATCGAGAATGGGGAGTGCGGTGGTGGGCCCGCCGGGAGCGTGTTGCGGAAGATCGTGTAGTGGTTCGTGATGTCGGGGGTTTCTGGGGTGGAAGATGATGAGGAGGATGTAGAAGATGAGAGGCAGGAGGTGGTGGTGGTGAGCGAGCGAGTGGTGCTAGTAAGGCTTTCCTTATTGGGTTGTCGTAGTGGCGAAGGTAATGGCGTTGACGAGAGTCGGAGATGGCATCTGGGATATGATGTAGTTGTGCTGAAAGAGCGCGGAGACAGGGTTCGCAAGCTCTTCTGGGGAAGTCCGGCAGGGTACAGCCGTGTGGCTAGGCGCGGTACCGCCATGACTGTGGACAGAGAGACAAAAAGGGTATGTGAAGATGAGTTGAGATGTTGAAGCTTCTGTCTTGGCTGGAATTCTTGATTGATAATAGATGGAGGGTCCGATTTTGCCGAAGGATTGAACGGGCGGTGAGATAGGATCGGAGATTGCGCCTCACCGCCTGCTGTCTTCGATTGCTGCTCAATTGACATCATCACCAGCACTTCTACATTGCATGGTACTGTACATAGCATTGTAATTAAACGTTATGTGGTTGCCTATAGTACACTCAGGCTCATTCAATCCCCCAGAGCTTTACTGTCCGGTCATGGCCACAACTGGCAATCCACTGCGCATCCGCACTGATGTCAGTGCTGAGCACGTTGCCGGAATGTCCACTGAGGCTCTTCACCAATGACCAGTCATCCGCACTGAAGATGTTGACGTTCTTGTCGAAACCACTGCTCACAAAGAACGTTCCCGACTTCCTAGGCTGTATGGGGGCCGGTGACTCGCCATCCATCTCCATGCGACCCTCTGACGAGGGTAGGATGGACGTTGCTTCGGCGCCCTTATACCATCGCAAGTCGGAAACGACGCTCTTATGGGCGCCAATTCCACCGGTGTTGCGCACTTGCCGCAAATCCCAGCATTTGATCCATCCGTCTCCAGACCCGGACAACACCCGGTAGCCGTCCACACCCCAGTCCAGACCATAGATCTCCCGGATGTGGCCCTCCAGGATCATCACAGTCCGGCCTGTTCGTAGATCCCAAATACGTCCGATACTGTCCAGACCTCCGCTCGCCATGAGCGAACCATCGTTGTTGAATGCAACTGCGTACACTTCCCGCGAATGACCTTCCTGCAGTAACAATTCTGTTGTCGTTTCCACATCCCATAGCCGCCAGGTAGTATCGTAGGAGGCGGATGCTACATATCGGCCAGACGGATGGAATTCCGTCCGACAGACACGACCACTGTGGCCGGAGAGCGTCGCCAGCGGCTGCTCCTTGTCCAGTGCCCACAAGCACACGTTGCCCTCGCCACCACCTGAGACCAGGTTCACAGTCGATTCCGATGCGGTAGAAGTCGCACCCGGGAACCAAGACAACCCGCCCACCCGGTCCGTATGTCCCTTGACCGAGAACTTCTCCTCCAGGTTGGGTACTGTCAACAACTTGATACCTCCTCCCCAGTTTCCGGTGGCGATCATCTGCCCATCGGGGGAGAAGCGACAAATGCTGACAGGCCGGTCGCCTGCGATCTGGGAGCCATAGAGGTCGAACTTGTTTAACTTTTCTTTGATCGCTTTGCGGTGTTTGATATGTGTTCGGAGAGGGATAGTCGATTCTTCACGCAGCCGGGCGACACGGGCCTTTGCGCGCGGAAGGGAGAACCGCGCGATCTCTTTCCGCGTTTTGAGAAGCTCCTCGGAGCCCTCTGTATAAAACTCTTCCTGTTGCTCAGCCTCCTCCTCGTCTTCTTCAGCCTCCGTTGTCCCCTCCCGCATCTCCACATCGCCCTCGGCCGCGGCTGCAGCCTGCTGTCGCTCCGCAAGATCGGTCAACAACTCGCGCAAGCGGTCTCTGCGATCCACGGGACCTTCCCCAAAGAGCGTAATCGGTTCGCCTAGTTCTCGAAGCCGTGCGCGCACTCGAGTGTCATCAGTGGGAACCGCCATCGCCGCAGCTCTCCTCTTGCGCTCGAACTGGGACAGGATAGCAGAGGCTCTTTCCGGCGGGATGCCCGCCGCCGCGGAGGGAAGGTCATAATTTCGGTCAACGGCTATGTGCACGAACTCAGACGTCAGTAAGTAGTCATGGGTGATACAATGGTATTCGAGAAGGTTGGTATTAAACATACGCAAATTTGCCAGGTCAATGCCCATGTCCATGTCCTGTCGGAGAGATCGATGTCAGTCAATGCGCAGTAAAGAGATTATAATCATCTTGTATCCTGAGGACAGCCAATATAGCATATATCATTCTAAAAAGTCCAAAGGCTGGAAAGATGAGAGTTCCATACCTGCGCCTCCTCCACGTACGCCTGTCGCGACGGGTGCATCATGATGGGCGACGAGATGAGGGGATCCGCCAAGAAGTGTCCACTCGAGTGGTCGGGGCACGCAAAGGAAGAATTGTGCTTGAACTTGGTGTTTGAAGCTAGCAGTCTTACTTCTACCAGCTTTGAGTGCAGGGTCAAAGTATAATAAATTCGAGCAAGTGAAGAGTGAGGGAGAGACGGAAGTCGGAGAGGGACTGAAATGGCGGCATGTTCGTTTTGCAGAAGGCGGCAAGCAACGCAACCCAGTCAATAATCTCTATCACTGCTCAATTAAGTCGCGCAACAACTTCTCCGATCCTTTAATTTCCACTTGCACTTCATTAGTTGTCCCTTCACATGCATTCAAAGAGTGTATCCTGCATAGATCGACCCCAGAGCCCGCCGTGATATCATCTCTTATGCCTCTCGTCCATATCTACTACTATTCTGCTCTTCCTCCGCCATCAACTACTATACCAGGGTAGAGTTGCGCTCGCGTTGTTGAACAACCGCCCTCAATATATCAGACCTTATTGGGCCATACATCTCTCTTCTGTGATACCGGAGCAGGAGTATCACTGGCCAACAAAATCGATCAGTCTCTCAAACATGCTTCTCATCTCTCTTTGCTCACCATCGTGAGGCGGTCGATGACGAGAGCGGGCGGTCACCGCAACTGCCGGATTTTGGCCCGAAATTTCCATCGGTTCTTCTTCTCTTCCCATTGATCTCTCCCACTTCGACTCTGTCTTTTGTCGAGTCAGCCGGAGTTTGGAAACGACTACCTTTGTCTCCCCCCTCCACTCCTTTTGCGCGCCTCGCCCACGTTTGATCTCTGTTGGTCGTCGCCGACCGCTCGACTTCCTGTAACTGCTGGCCCAGACAGGATAGAAAGTCTCCGGTTACGATCCGGGATCTCTCTGCTGATGATCGCGTTGGCCTCTTCCAGTAGAGCCTGCAGTTCGGCCTGCAGAAGCCTACACATCGTCGCCCGTGAGAGCCTTTTGGGCTCCTTCGCTACGCCAAAGAAATCGTCCGCTTATCGGTTGACCTCCCAATCTTCCTTCTATCTGCCGGCCCCCTCACGATCTCCGTCGTCTGCCGATTATCGCCGAGCTTTCCATACAACTGCGCCGCTTTCCTCACAATCCGCCACACCCCGAATTTCTTACCGCGTCGCTGCTTCATCCTCTGGCAAGGGCCGTCGCTTTCATCCGGCTAAGAACTCGTACGATTTCAATCCCGAACTTCACGAAGCTATCGGCGTTGCAACAGACACTCAAGATCCTGCACTTCGGAGGAAAAGAAGACCCGACAGCGGAGAGGATGCGTTTTTCGTCAGCAAGGTCGGCCATGGAGACTCCGGAGCCATAGCGTTCGCTGTAGCTGACGGAGTCGGTGGCTGGGCAGAGTCCCGCGTCGATCCGGCCGATTTTTCCCACGCACTTTGTGGTTACATGGCGCAATCGGCCCTTGCTTGGGACTCACCAGCGGAGCAATTGCGCTCGAAACATCTTCTTCAAGTCGGATACGATCAGGTGGTTGCAGACAAGTCGGTGCCGGCTGGTGGCAGCACTGCATCCGTCGGCGTTGGATTGGAAGATGGACGGGTTGAGTTGGCGAACCTGGGCGATTCCGGCTCGGTCCTTCTTCGACTCGCAGCTGTGCACCACTACTCGGTGCCGCAAACCCACGGGTTTAATACGCCCTACCAACTCAGCATCATTCCTCCGCGGATGCGCGCCCAGGCGTCAATTTTTGGCGGTGGTTTCCTAGAAGACTTCCCCCGCGACGCGGCCGTCACCAATCTCCAGATGCAGCACGGAGACATTCTCGTGTTAGCCACCGACGGCGTGTTCGACAACCTCAACAACCAAGATATCCTCAAACTGGTTTCCAGCCGCATGGTGCTTACGGGTGCCTGGACTTCCACACCCGAGGCCGGAATCCTGCCCTCAGCGGATCTGCAGCAGCTCACCGGTCCTGATGGCCTGGCGCCACTTCTTCCCGCATCATCTCCATCCTCCTCTTCCTCCTCCTCGGATACCGCATCCTCGTCCAGTAAATCCACCACCTCCTCGAAAACCCGCGACCAAGTCTACACCCTTCAATCCTTGCTAGCAGCCACCATCGCCGGCGAAGCCAAGCTCGCCAGCATGGACGTGCGTCGCGACGGGCCCTTCGCCAAAGAAGCCCAACGTTATTACCCCGGGGATTGGTACCGCGGCGGCAAGGTCGACGACATCTCCGTCGTGGTCGTCGTCGCCGTGGAAGAGGGATACACCGGCCCTTCTTCTTCTGCTTCACCAGCCAACTAGTACCTTCACCTCCACCTACTACTTCCAACCCCGTTCTTATGATGGATTCACCCACCCCGCCGACGTTCGGTTGTCTGCACCACATAAACACATTCTATATATACGGATAGAAAACAGTTACCCAGCCCTAATAATCTTCTCGCTTCGCCTTGCATTATTGGTTTGGGTTATTTGGGTTATTTTGGGCCCCGCGTGCGCGCCGGGATACATACCTACATACCTATCTACCTACTTACCTACTTACCTACGGAGTATACACTTCCTCTTTGTCCATCACTATTCCCGTGGTATTCTGTGTTCATATAAAACTTTCATATCTATACCCCACCAACGCGCATCGACCCCTTCTTCGTCCCACATGACCAAAGATACAGTGGTCGAGGTCGCATCTTTCCATTGTTCATTTTTTCTTATCTCTTGGGTCGGACCTACTTTCCGGAGAATCTTGTATATCGCCTATGGATATAACGACGGGTCGAAGGAAGGAAGGACAGGTGGAATTCCCTCTCGTCCTTTCCCAAACGAGATTTCCAATGGAACAAACTAGAGGCATCATCTCCCCTGCTCAGTGTATCATCATTGCACACTTAACAACTTTCCCATAAGAAAATCAAATCCAACTTGAATTGGGATTCGGGATTTAGATAACAAGAACGGGATCCACGCGCGCGTAATCTCCAAGGGAAAGACAGACTACCAAACCATCGCACATCGAACCTGAAACCCCTAGGTAAAACTAGCTATGAGCGGCAAAAGGCAAAAAAGAATAATCCCTCATAATTACAAATACTGAGCATTAATGAATACCGGAGATTGTAGAACAATCTCGTCGAGAACGAATGTAACGCAGAGAAAGAGGAAAGAAAAATAAGTGACATGAAACCCATCAAAGACAGAAGAATAAACCAACAGACAGTCCACTACTAGGGTATCGCGTGGATGTTGGAATCAGTCTCTGGATCATGGGGGAGAGAAATAAGCTGTCAAGTTTAAGTAGGTAGGCGGGATCATAGTCACCTGCGCTATACTAACAAAGCTTTCCCAAGTGATTGCTCCCATGCACTTTACATTGAGTGGACTTAAGGATACGGTGCCTGGGACGCTGGAAGCAATTTCTCAGGGTCAGGATTATCTTCCGGGACATCTTATCGAACCAACGCACACCGAGGATTCGATATTATTGGAGTCATCCTCCGAGAGGACGTAAGATGAGATTTTGACGGCGAAGAAAATTTACAGAAAGCCAGGAGCGAAGATGAACATCAAGTATTCATGAGAGCAAGAGAGTGTTGCACGTTCAACGGCTGTTTTTCAATTCGCTGTCAATTTTCCGACTCTCTTCGGGCATTCGAATTCCAAAACAAGAAAATGGTAGAGTGGACGATGAGCAACAGAGAGGATGTGAAGAGTAAGCGGTGACGACAGTGCCCAAATGCTAAATAGTAGGGAGAGGTGTTGCACGAATGAAACAGGGCGGCCAGAAAAGCTGTTGCGAAAGCAATGAAATGGTAAACAAGAGGAACCAGCAGATAAAGACATTCCTTTTGCTCTTTAAGCAGCTGCCTCCGCAGGCTTCTCCTCTGTCTTCACTGCCTCTTCAGCCGGCTTTTCTTCGGCTGTCTTCTCCTCTTCCTTCTCTGCCGGTGTCTCTTCAGCTTTCAAGGTGGGCTTCTCAACCTCTTCCTTGACCGGCTCAGGGGCATCCAACTTCTCCCCTGCATCGGCGTCGGTCATCGGCTCATCCTGAGGCTCAGCAGTATTCGTCTTGCCCTCCTTGGGTTCCTCCTCCTTCTCGTTTTCAGTATCAGCCTTGGCAGGAGTTTCCACGCTGCTCTCTTTGTTAACGCCATTCGCCTTGGGCTTGTCCTCCTTGTCCTTGGGCTCGGAGGGACCGGCGGTGTCAGCATCAAGCACGTTCTTCCACTTGGACAAGATGTTGATCGCACGTTGCCGGAACTGGAATTCCTCGTCCCGAGGGATAGAACTGAGCTTCACAATCATCTTCAACACCTTATTGATCTTGGTCGCACGGATGATAGACACTTCCAGATCGGTGTGCTTCTCCAATTTGTTGAAGTAGCCCGACATAGTCGTCATTTCCTCCTCTGCTGGGGGGAGTTCGCGAGAGATGAAGCCCTTTTGAAGCTTGTGGCGGATGAAGAGAACTAAGTGGTGTGAGTATTTTCTTCGCCGACAAACATCCTGCGATCATTGGGAACTCACTCTCTTTTTCTTTCTTTTCCTTTAGTTCTTCCTGGTTGACCTTCTTCTCAGGTTCCTTGGAAGCGGGACGGGAGTCCTCATCCTCGTCACTTGCGGCGGCCTTGCTAGCCTTCTTGGTGCTGGCAGTTTGCTTGGCCTTGCTAGAAGCAGGAGCTTTCTTTCCAGTCTCAGCGGTCGGGGTCTTGGGCGTCGTCAACTTCAATTTGGTGGTGGTCTTCGGGGTCTTTGCGGGCTGTAAACCAGCGCGATGCGCGATCGTTAGTTTTTATTGTATCCCGCGCGCGACGCGCAAACGGGGAACGACCCTAACTCACCTTCTCGTCACCCGTGACATCAGCTTCAGCATCCTTCTTCCGCTTCTTGGAGCTCTTCGGCTTGTGTTCCTCCTCGTCAACGTCCTCCATCTCGACATCGTCATCGTCAACGACGTCCATGCTCTTGCGCTTATTCTTCTTTGCTTCTCTGGCAGCTTTGGCGGCTGCCTTCGCAGCTGCCTGGGCTTCCTTCTCTTCTGTTTCTTGCTCGAGCGCACGCTGGTGGTCGGCCAGTAGCTCCTTGAAGTACTGAAGATCGTGGCCTTCCGCACCAACAGCAAAGGCGGACAGCAACAACTTGGACTTGCCCTTCTCCGATACTTCCTTGCAGGTGGAGGGATCGAGAGGGGTGAGATCTGTGTTGGGAACCCAGGCGCTAAAACGGCGTTAGACAGATCACAATGGAGGGAGCACAATCGTAAGGCAGAAATGCCAAGTGTTACTCACAACTCGTTGGTTTCGAAGAACATGACCGGGAAGGTTCGCTCGTGCGCGCGCTTGCCGCCATCAGCGTAGTCCTCTCTATAGCTCCCATCTTCACGTTGGGCGGTCACGGGACGCGTTTCCAGCAAGGTCTGAGGGAGCATCTCTTCATCACAGATGATGGATGGCCATGGCGGGTAACTCCTCAGACGCGCGAGGAAATAATCACCAGGTTTCGCGTCGAGATGCGTGACGCGAACTTGCGACTTCTTTCTGCTCAATGAACCTCCGGTGGATTTGCGCCTCGAAGAGGATGATTTCTTGGCCGAGGCGGGTGTTCCGTTGGCCTCCGATACTGGGGCGGCTTCGAGCTCTGCAGGGGCGGCTGCGCCATCGGCGGGTTCCTTCGCGTCGACGGGCTCGGAGGGCGTGGTGGGCTTCTCAGCTTCAGTTGTCTCCTTCTTTTCCTCAGGAGCAGATGCTGGCTCTACAGGTCGTGGATAGCAGGTATTAGCAGGCTTTCACATACAAAAGGGCTAGGTCTGGCTGGAGATCCCTTGTGGAGAGCCAAGCCGACGCGACGTAGAATCAGCCGGATATTTACCTGATGCGTTCTCACCCGAGCCATTGGCCTCCTTCTCTTCCTTCTCCTTAGTCTGTTCTGGCGCCGAGTCCGCAGGAGCGGGCTGTGCCTCAACAGGAGCGCGCTCAACGGTCTCAGCAGCGTCGGGTGCGGGCGCAGCGGCAGCAGGAGAGTCCTCAGCCATGATTGCGCTAGGGATCAGGTGACGATTCAAAGGATAAGCTAAGATCAGAAGAGAATGGAGATAAAGGAAACCTTCTGGTGATGGGAAGGGATGGGGTGGTAAAGGGGGGTGGTGGATGTCGATGTGGGTTTTGGTTGGGGGAGGGGGAAGAGTGAGAGAGAGAGAGAGAGTTGAGTTGAGTTGAGTTGAGTGAGCGAGAAGTGGTGGAGAAGGTCGCGACGCCGGGAGGCGGGAAGTCGAACAACGCGTTGCACTTCTTGGGGGGAAAAGGGAAAGCGACACACTGTTAAAACCGCAAATGACGCAAACACTTCAACAGCCACAACTCCCTCTAGAGTCGAAATTAACCACAACAGACAGTCGCTCTAGTTCGGATTTGAATCAGATAGATTATTTCTGGATGAGCAGGCTTTCCCCGGATCGGTTTCTGCAATTGCTAGGCTCCTCGTAGTGGACAAGCCGTGCGGGAAAGTCACTAGGTTCTTCCCAATGTCGCAGCACGGCTTTGGAAGATAGATGGATGTAGATGAAGCTATCGCGTTTGAAGAAGGTAGTAGTTGGTGATGGTGAAAAGATGGTCGTGCCAGTTTATTTCTGCCGGTCGACTGTGACGCGAGCACAAACACCCCAGCGACACGAGGCGATCTGCCAGCTGCTTGGAAACCGCAGTTGCTGCTGCTATGCTGCTGCTGCTGCTGCTGCTGCTGCTGCTGCTGCTGCTGTTGCTGTTGCTGCACCACCAACAGCGCAACAACGACAACACGCGCGGAGGATCGCGGTCTGATTTAGGTGATGATGATTCCTCAGCTGTGGTTTGATACACAGCCAACAGCTTGCTCTGACCCTACCTGTTTCCGGTAGATAGTCGATGGGAACGGATGGAGACGGAATAGCTGAATAGCTGGTGGTGGCAGGGAACTCCCCTGGTCTGACCACAACTGTGAGATATTGTCTCTCTGAATCAATCAAGAGGACTATATTGCTCGACCAGTGCAAAAGTCTGGTCAAAGAGTTTAGAACGGGATGCAGAAGCAATAGGGGCGTTACGGACTGACCTGGTGGCACCGTGGGCGAGCCAAGAGCGACTGAACGCGAGGGTCGTGAGGATGTCGAGCAACACCGAGAAACCCCGCGGTCGCAAGGATCTGCAAAGGTGAAGAGCAGGGGATTCCGCTGGTGCTTGCGCAACAACGGTAGAAGCCTTATTGATATTAACCAAGAATATATTCTAGAGGATGAATGGAATGGTAGAGAACAAGAAAAGAAGTGGTGGGGTTGGTGGTGGCAGAGAGGGAGAATGGAGTAATGGTCGAGAACAAGAACAACTCGCCCTTCTTCCCAGACCATACAAACTGTGCTTCTCTCCCTACTTTATCATTCACCTGCCCTCGCTTTCCTCTCTTCACCACACAGTACTGTTTTTCCTACATCGCTTCCCAGAATGGTCTCGATAACCTTCACTGGGTCATCCTGCGACTCTCACAAGATTGCAGACACGAAGCGACCCGTGCCCCGCTCGCTCTTTGATCTCCATCGCGCCATTATATACTTCACCCGGTCGAGAACTGCTGAACCAGCGCAGCAAAACAATGTGCGTTGAACCATAAACCATGCCTATTTCAAATACAGATTCATACCACTGCAAAAGATCGAACATCGAAAACCAGTAGGGATACTTGCATTATTTTCTAAGGAAGCCTTGTATATACTTTCTAGGGAGCCTGCATCAATAATAGTGATAATGATGGTCGTAAAAATACGGCCATATAGAAGATTCGAGAAGCATATGAGAGTAGCAGGAAGTCATCGAGGTCATGGTGAGAAGGGGGGTTCATAGACATTAATGTTGCAAATGCAAGGGTATCATCGAGCTCCAGGACAGACAAAGTGAGAGATCGGGAGGCTTCCCGACCGTTGTCGCATTAAGGGAGAGAGGTATGTTCAGGAACGCCATCATCAACCCAGCCAGCTACTTCTTCAAGACCGTCCGTGTTGTTTGAGGCTGGCTTATGGATCCGAACCACCCAGAGGAAATAATCTTCCAAGGGTAGCAGGTTCAAAAGGATTCCGTTGAATCTCCATCCCAGAGCACATACCGTTGCACCGGCAATGGCGTCCAAAATGAAGTGGTTTGCGGTGGCGACGATAGCAACGAGGATCGCAAAAGGATAAGCAAACCCCAGGGCGAGACAGCCCAACCGTCGCCAGGATGGAAGCTGCAGCTTCAAAGGGCCAATGGCCAGGCGAGTACGGCGTCGGTGATGTGGCGGCAGCGGGATGGTCATGATGGTGAGGCCAATCATGAGAGAGTAGCCAAAGTGCAAAGATGGCATGGCAGCTAGAACCCAGTCAGTGACATTGCTCGAATACCTCCCAGAAATTCCTCAAGTCTCTACAACTTACCATACTGGTTGCAGAAGCGATTTTCGGTCCAGACGCTGCCCGCACCGTTGACTCCGTGCACGGTATCGACAAACCCGTAGCTGCGACCCAAGGCTGCATCGGGGCCCTTTGCATCCTTATCACTCAGCAGACGTGGTGGCATACAGGGCCACAATGTGAAAACCACAAAGGCAAGCAGATTGCACACGGCAAGAGTTCGACGCCGAGCTTGGTACAGATGGGACCCGGCAGGCGAACCGCTTGCAAGCCCGCGCGGTTTTCCCGGTTGCGCCTCGTCGAATCGGTTCTTCGTGATGGTAAAATAGTAGAGCCAGACAAGAAAGGCGATGGTTCCAGGGATATGAATGAACGAATAGATCCAATTGGTCCAGGTCATGAGAGTGGGATGGCGGAGAAAGAATTTCTGGATTGGGACCTCCCAGAAAATTCCCAGCGCCTCCTCGATCTGTATCAATCGCAGCGCATGTTTGCGTGCCACATCGACCGTATCATCTTTGAGAGTGACAGCGGTGAATGCGCGACCTAATTGATATGTCTATACGGAGCACGTCAGTCTTGGGTCCGCACACACGCACGGTACAAGCCAGGGGATCAATTGCGCGAGTCTCAAGCAAGAATCAAATTTCAAACATACCCAGTACACAAGCGCCCAGTACCAGCACTCAACAAGGAAGGGGAACTTGCGGAGCAAGCGACTGAGTAACCGATCGTGGAAAACAGTGGTGTCCGGGGACGTGACTTCGAATGTCGATGTGAAAACCCCAATCTGTCTCTTGCGCCAACCGGTTTGGCCGATTTGCTGAAGCGACGAAGAAGATAAAGACCGGCGATTCAGTAAGGTATCCTTGGCAGTTGGAGTGGAAACACCAGACTCGATTGCACCGGGGGAGGAACCGCGCGACACGACGTTGGAAATGCGACGAGGTCTTCGGGGAGGGAACGTTCCTGTACTTCGGTTGATCCAAGTGCCTCCGAAGAGTAGGACGATGACCGTCAGAGGTTCTAGGATGGCCCCTACGCCCATAGTGAACGAAGTCGGAAAAGGAATGCGCTGGTCAGCCTAGTGGTGGAGGACGGACCAAGGACCAGGGACCAAGGAAGTAATAAGACTAAAAATTTATAGGCGAGGCCACTGGGGGATGCGGAGGGCAGAAGCGAGTGTCGTAACTGAGATGAGAGGCTGTGGCAGAATAAGCGACTGCAAAGAGGAAGTTAAGATGAGAGTCAAACGACTAGCATTGTAGATTCAAATCTTGATGGAGGAAGGGAGGGAAGCGAGATTGGAAAGGAAGGGAATAAGGAAATTGGGGAAAGATGTCACACTACCTGCTGGATGAGCCCTCGATTATGTATGGAGGAAGAGAAGGATGTATGGGATAAGTGGGAGGTTGTATGTACCTAACTTCCACTTACGTATCCTAGGCACCTGCTCTTGATTCAGGGCAAGTCCATACTCTTAATATAAAAAAAGGTAAGAGCTTTTTGAACTTGACGATAAGTATCTAGTACTTGGATCCAGCCAAGTAAGATGTGGGGAGGTGTGGGAACCACGCGAGGTGAAAGAACTGCTCACCACCAAACAAGAGAGAGGCCTAACCGGCGGCCATTCATTATTGGGAATCGGGGCCTTTAGTTTGCATTATGTCGTGACAATTAACACATGCTGGAGTCAGGGAAGGTCAACAACCAAGGAAAACGAGTGTAGTAGCGGTGGTATCGGAGCAACCGGAAGCCGGAAACTAAATCGACCTTGCTTGGCACGGTGGGCATGAATGGGTATGTTGCTACTACTTCCCATTACGCACTCGTTCATTCCGGGTTAGAATTGGTTAGAAAGAGAATGGAGAAGATTTCACTTGGCTTCTTATTGATTGACCTTCAAGCTTCGTTCCTTCTTCCTTGTCTGACTGCAAAACTGACAACGATTCCTAGAAAACCGATCAGATTTGGGTATATGGCAGGTTATCATGGCCAACACACAACCTCAGCGGTGAAAGGATACCTTTTCCCAACTATGTCATGGAATGGATGTATGGTCTGGTCATGGTCCGGTCAGCCCTAAGACATTCCCAAATCGTCCTGGTTGGAAGATCACCTTGGGTTCCAGTTGGTATCCTCGGTATGATGCCGGTATTGACTAGTAATCCAAGGGACCCACGGTGAAAAGTGGAAAAAAAAGCGATGGTTGGAGGAACCCGCGTGACGGGATCCTGCAGCTTTTCCTCCCCAAACATGGTAAGACGTCACATGGACTACATTATGATCATTACTGTTATTCCTGGATCAATAAGCTGGTGTGGCTTGTGGCTTTGTTTCCATCTAGACTGTCTATACCTGTTATATGGGTGAAATCGACGGTAGTCGTGGATAGAGGTTCACAGTCATCGACCCAGAAGCCAGAGAGGCCTTTGCGCCGATCAATGAACATCAGCCCCGGATCTTTCAGCCTTGTCCAGCCTTGTCTTGCCTGCTAGCAAATACATGCCCAGATACAAGTACAGTGAGACAGAACATTCGAATTCGCTGGGTGACCGATTCGGCACATTTTCAAAGCCACTCATAAGTACTGTACATACATACCTTGCTTGTAAATCTCTGAAGCAGTCGTCCACCTGCCTGTTACACATTAACCCCTCTTCGCGAGTACGAGAAATCAGCAAAGCGTCTGCATAAATTTCAGATCGGCTAACAACTGGTGCCACTTTGTTCGCCTCCGAGCGCCAACCCAAGCCAAGCCGCTCACACCCACGAAATCTTCCAGCATCTCTGCCGTTCTAACAAGCCTCTCCGCCAATTGTTTAGCTGCTTTCCCAATCAATGCGAAACGAGGAAGGATAACGCTTTCGAAATATGTGTATAAGGTCCAATGCAGCAAGGGAAGTCCGTGCGACTCCTCTGCGCTGTCGGCACCGGAACTCAGCTGGTCCGCTTCAGATTCCGCTGAGACCGAGCTCCGTGCAGGCTCAGCGCCTCACGCAGACTAGACGGGCTCTGGGTTTCCCTGGTTCCATCCTCAAAGTTAATCACAAATCCACTCCGGTGTTGGCTCATCAGATTACTGATTACTGATCTTGTCTCCAAAACCGGCTTTTCTCCAAGGTTCAGACCCTAACTAACGGCCTTACTGACAAACACCGAGTCACCGACAGACTAACTGCTCTGGGACCCGCCCTGAGGATCAAAGGGTGCCTGCCAAGTACAACTATCAACAACAGGAGAAACAAGCTTGTTTTTCTTTTCGTGAGATAACTTGGGGTAACTCAGACCAGGTTCCAATATGGATAACCAGACATGTGCTACTTATCATTGGATATAAGTATAAGCATTTTCTCCCCTCAAGGGGTCGGGCTTTATCCTCTTAATATGACGTCATGATAATGTTTGCAGTCCTTATTTAAACAATCCCCACCCGATTGCACAAGCAATA
Source organism: Aspergillus homomorphus CBS 101889 (assembly GCF_003184865.1). Taxonomy (NCBI): domain Eukaryota; kingdom Fungi; phylum Ascomycota; class Eurotiomycetes; order Eurotiales; family Aspergillaceae; genus Aspergillus; species Aspergillus homomorphus. Next base: position 35,933 of record NW_020291925.1, on the reverse strand, counting down.
CCTCAACACCCTTATCTAACTGTTACATTCTCCTAACCTACTTAGTAAATCACCCCAGAGTTGCTCCAAGTCTAGGACAATCGACTGACAGGACCAGAGCCAATCAGACTGTAGGTGTCTGTCTCTCTTCAAACGAAATGATGAGATATAGTTTACGTCAGTCTGCAATCTCGGTCCAGTATCAACCCAGGTGCAACCCAAATTCATTTGACCCCAACTCCATTATTGAGCTTTCACTTCCAGACTGTTTGCTCTATTGTAAATAGCTTTAGTGCTTCGTATACCTCCAATTCACTGTTAACATGTTTATGACACTTCCCCGCAATACTCCTGCCTTGCCTTTGCGCAACAGTACCGAGGCTGCTTTGCGGCAGTTATCCAGGGCCTTAGTGTCGGCTGCACCTTCGAGATGGTCCTCTTCTACCACATCTGCAAAGAAAGAGATTACATTGCTCCAGGATAAGAAGAATGGATTCGGGTTTGCACGGTCAAATCCCAGACCATCGAAGCCGAGAACCAAGGGCGTCACCGAGATCAGGGGCCCATACTATAGTGTATGCGACTCAAGCCACAGTTGTTCTCGGAAGCTTTGAACTGCTGTCTGCAGCTGCTTGAAGAACATAAGACAAGCTGATCATAATTGCAGGTCATGGGGAAGAGATACCTAGCTGACGTGCTGGAGACGTGAGCCTCTCGAACGTGCTAACCATAGGGAAGCTCTGCTGACATCTGCGCCCAACAGCATGGGAACACATGTGGATGGCTTGAAATTTGCAGGAGGTAAACGGCCGCAGTTCCCCAGGCGTTCTGGTGCTCGCCATAGGCTAAGCAAGTTTCCCAGGGTCTTTTTCTTTGTTCCCGGAAAAGTCCTTGAAGGAGTTGATCGATCTCGCCCACGAACACGGCGTCTATGTCTCCACAGTAAGTCTTCATGGGCGTTAGGTTTGTCCTCCTTCACATTCGCCAACAGCAACTAGGGGGGTTGGGCTGAGCATCTACTCACCCATCCCGATTCGAACGCCGTTTTCGACAAGTACTTGAAGAAGTGCAAGGATCTTGGGTGCGTATACTCTATCATACAAGGCTACATACCTTGTATACGGATTATGTCTAACTATACATCCCTACGTCAGGTTCGATGTCATTGAGCTCTCTTCGGGCTTCCTATCTATTCCAGAAGACGACTGGCTTCGCCTAGTCGATAAGGTACACTCTTACAAGCTGAAAGCGAAGCCTGAGTTAGGCATTCAATTCGGTGCTGGTGGCGATACCCCCGCATCAGGGCTGGAAGCCATGGGCACTTCTGATCCCTCGAAATTGGTTAATCTGGGCCGTAAATTTCTCGATGCAGGCGTCGAGCGGCTAATGATCGAGTCGGAGGGTATCACTGAAAACGTGGAATCGTGGCGCACCGATGTGGTGTCGAGGATCATGAAGGAGCTTCCTTCGGAAGGCGTCATGTTCGAGGCGGCAGACCCCAAGGTCTTTAACTGGTACATCCGAGAATTCGGCATTGATGTCAATCTATTCGTCGACCACAGCCAGATTGTGCAGTTGTCATGCTTGCGCCATGGTATTTGGGGTACCGCCGACACCTGGGGAAAGATTGTCTCTTTTCGACCTGAGTAATTGGGAATAATGCGAGGTTGATGGGCTGAATGTGGAATTGATAGTCCTGTCTGAGCTGATATTATGCTGGGCTAATGATTATAGCACAGATGGAAGACAACAGGGGGGCAGAAATTCATGCCAATAGCTTCAACTAGACCAACCACAAAGCGTAAGATAGACACATTGAGCCCGTCGCGCCGTCATTACCCAAAGCAGCCAAGCCGCATCGTGCAGCTGAGTCATGCACGGAAACAAGCCCACCCCCTCCTCCACCAAGTAAACCCCAACTTTCTACCGCATTTCGGGGGAAACGAACGCAGTGAGTGCTGCGTGCCTGTGTTGTCGATCTCTTTCCCCCAGCATCTTCCTGCGCGTCTCACTGGTACTGGCCATTGCAGATCACCCGGGTTTCATGAGCGGGAGATGTCGTGCGCCCCCGTTGGCTAGTTCTGTTTGGGTTCCAGCTTGAACCCATCACTAGCCGGCCTAACTAGCTATCCCGCTGCTTACTTCTAAATTCTCTCCGTCCTTGCATCCTTCGGTTCGCATTAATTCGTGGTTCGACAGCTTGGCTCAAGCTCCATCTCGTTACATGCTTCGCTATGCCGAGGGCAAGCACGGCTCCCGGTGCTCGACTCCGGTGTAGGAGAGCTTGCGATAGTTGCAAGCGTCGCAAGCAGAAATGCAACGGAGAGCAGCCATGTACAATCTGCGTCCAACGCCGCAAGGAGTCCGAATGCCACTTCTCCGACAAGCCCGCCCGCTTGCTTAAGCCGAATAACAATCCGAAAGAGACCATGCTCCTCAGCGAACATCTAGTGCCGACCCCGCAGCGGCAAACGGCCATGGACCGACTTCTGAATTCGCTCGAGGACCGCAGCGCATCATTGGAACAGCAAGTGGCTGATGATAAAGATGGAATGGCTCCGGTGCCAAAGGTGGCGAGGCTTCTGCGTGACGGACAAGGGAAGTTTATGTACATTGGCGATTCCGCAAGCTTGTCCTTCCTGCAGAGTGTCCGTCGTATCGTATCATCGTCAATCGGCCGCTGCGAGTTCACAGAAGACAACTCGCGACATTCGATGCTGGAGGCTTTCCAGAATAGTTCTTCAACACAGGCAGGACCGCTGATCGCGCCTCCCAGCAATGAGGAGGCTCAGCGATTGGCGCGTCAATACGTTCTTGCTACCAGCCCGCTCCTGGACCTTTTTGATCTTGTTGAATTTCATCCGCGGCTCGCCAATTGGGTGGAAAATCCCACTGGTGACGAAGACACGGTCAGCTCGATCTTCTACCTAGTGCTTGCGATCGGCGCGCAGGTGTCAGATACCAACCAGACTCTAGCAGAGCAATACTTTGTCAGCGGCCGTCAGTTGGCGTTCTCTGCGTTCACTGAAACCCCCAGCATCTACACCATCCAGTCTTACGTCCTAATATCGATGTATATGTTAGGCGCGTGTCGGCGCAATGGTGCCTTCATGAACCTTGGTATTGCGCTCCGGGCGGCGTATGCCGTTGGAATCCATAGAAAAGATGCGAATGCGCTGTTCTGCACTCGAGAGCGACGGGCGCGCGAACGCGTTTGGAAGAGTCTTCGCATGATGGACCTATACCTCAGTGCCTCACTAGGGCGGCCTCCGGCTACCTTGGACTTCGACTACGACCTTCGCGAGGACGGCCTGCCTCCAGTGGATCAACAGCGTCTTCAGCCTGAAGAACAGTTATCTATGACAGTTGTCTCCTTGTGCCGCATCTTCGAACGAATTCTGACTGAAGTTTATATGCGGCAGGTGGTGTCGATCACTGTGGCTGACACCATATCGAACCAACACCGGGCCTGGGTTCGCAATCTGCCCATGTTCTTGCAGATGCAGACCGAGCGACTAGATTCGAAAACGCTGGAAGGCACCTTGGCTGCAGCGCATGTATTTGGGTCATACTACTGGTCAATCATTCTTCTTACCCGCCCGTTTCTTATTTTCCGGGTTTCACAGTATGTACGAAGTAAAAGCGACTCGACTGGCTCCGCCGACACCAGGACCAGCAATTCTCGGATCGCGCTCTTCGCTGATGCGTGCGTTTATTCCGCCTTGCGGGGTCTCAACATTGTGGATGACCTTTCACGGTATAGCAACCTACCGCGCAGATTGCCTTTCCTTATCAACTCCGTCTTCAACTCCGCTGTGGTGCTAGGCGCAGCATTCTTTGCCGACTACGACAATCTCCTCCCTCTCGAAGAAGGTATGGAAAAGGCCGAGAAGTTTCTTGGCCTGTTCGTGCCGCACGATCCTCATGCATGTCGCTTCTACCAGATCATCAAGTATCTTCGCGCTGCCGTGGCTGAGTATGTCCGGCGACGTAACCGTCAATGGATGGAGCGCCGCAGTCGTCAAGTGGACCAGCTCTTCGGTCAAGTCGGCCCTTCGGATGAGCACCCGGCCACAGCAGATGCCATTACCCCATCCAGCCGCCGCGGTGACCAAGCCGCTGTCCCATCCCCCCTCTCTCCCGAGAAACCTGCCGGTGGGCCAGCTGTAACCCATTCCCCCAACCTGGCCACAACCATGGCCCCCGGCCAGCCGGATAACGACATTTGGGAGACTTTGTATGGCACGCAGGGTGCACCCACTCTTCCATACGACTCGGCCATTTCCACGCTCACCACAACGGGAGTTCCCATCGGCTGTTCGCCGGGCGGGACTATCCCAAATGGCGCTTTACCTTCCGAGGTGCCGGGCGGCCATACGCCACTGTCGGACGTGATACTGCCCGACAACGGCCTTTTGTATATGGCCGAGGATCTTCCTGTCTTTGGTCTTTGGGAAGATGCCTAGTGTATGATTGCATGCTACACCTAGGGTCGTGGCCTTCGGACTCTTCAATTCAATTTCTTTACGATATTTTGATGAACATAGCATGACCGATTGACATGTTTGCTTCTCTGCTTTTAGCATTTCTTACGAACCTGTTGTTCAGACGACAACGTTGGGGGTTCTCATGTATATTGCATTTTATTCTAGCTGTACATATATACCTTGGCACAGATAGCGAATCCATACTCCCACTCACGTTGATGCGGTTCTTCCAGACGTAGACAGTCATGTGACATTCTATCTCTGAAGATGTATAAGGCGGCTGTACCTGGATGTCTAGCTATGAAAGATATGTCACAGACGACCCAGTAGGCAAGCCTGTCAGCGTTCGAGGCCTGACAGAAGACAGGCACAACTCTCCTTAGTCTGTATATAGAAAAACCCTCACAGAGAGAAACTATACAACCAACTCATCCCCGGGCCCCCCCCCCCCATCATCCCTTCACGTATCTACCCCGCACAAAAACCCCGAAAGCAAGCGCAACCTTTAAGAATTCGCCGTGAAACCATCGGTAGGAATAACCACCGCATCGGCATGCCAGATCTTACCGCCATCAGAGGTCGAGAACTCATCACTGCTCGTCGAGCCAATCATATACAGGGTGTTGCCGAAGCTCTTATCCGCCTCGCTGAGGGTGATGGTGATGTTGTTCCAGCCTGGTTATGTGCATTAGCCTGTTAACGCTCCTTCCCAACAACCAAACAAAAAGAAAGAACATACTGTATCCCTGCAGGGTACCGCAGGTACCGGAGCCAGTGTAGCACTCGTCAGAGGAGTAGAGGTACTGCAAGGGGTTGTTGAGGGCGTCGTTCTGCCTGGAGATGACCGTTCCGTCCATGGTGACGACCTGGTAGACTTTGTTGTTCTCGACGTAGACTTATGGATTGGTCGCAATTAGCGGACGAGTTGGACACTCGGACTGGGGGTGGGGCTGGGGGTTGGGGACATGCTCTCGAAATCCACCTGCGAGTGCTTGGGTACAGGGACGTAGGCCTGGCCGATTTGACCGGCTATTATTCCATACAAAGGATAGATTAGAATTATCTGTTCCTGATTGAATTATCTTCCTTCCTTCCTCCCTCCCTCCATGGAAAAGAGAGGGCTTGAACTCACTAGGAGTATAAGTGCTAGCAGCAACGCACCACTCGTCCGCGCTGGCAGAGCAGCCCCTATCACAAGCAAATCGCATCACCGTTAGCCACAGCACTACAGCTCTCTTCAAGGGGCAAGAAGGGAAGGGCCAACATACTGCGACGCCTGATCCGGCGACCAATTGAACAAAGGCTGGTAAAGACTATTGGTGGAATCGCTCTGCGTGGCCGAGACGCCGATCCACACGGACTCCCAGACCTCGTCGGATCTGTCCTTCACCGTTGCGCCCTGCGGCACGCTCGGCGCCACGATCGAGTACGTCGCCTTCGTGATCTGCCCGCTGGTCGGCGGGCCCATGTAGAATCCGTAGCCGAAGGTCCAGGAGTCGGCGCTGTATGCGGCCGCGCGGAGGGCCAGGACTAGCGGGGCGGTGGTGTATGCGTAGCGCATCTTGTTGGGTTCAATGATTAAGGGTTGGTTAGAAGGTGGAAGGGGATTTGAGAGTCTAAAAGAATGATTTACACAAGACACAAATTTAAAAAAGGAGCGAAACCAGTCGCGAAAGCTGCGGTGAGAAATGAATGACAAGTTGACGAAAATTGAGAGAGAGAGAATGCGTTTGTTGATCAACAACGAGCCTCAGAAAACCGGATGGAGGCCAAACTTAAATGATGGATGGACGGTTGGTTGGTTAGGGCAAACCGGCTATATGCAAACTACGTTTATACTGAAGTATCCGTCGGATCCCTCGAGGCTATAGCGCAAATAGTGAGACTGACTCGGTCCATTTATAACCATGTTAGTAACATGCAAGGTAATATATGCAGCTAGGTATGGCAGCGCAAGCATCACCGGCTGACGCAAGCTGTGCTCCGGCTTGTTGTCTGAAGGGATACAGATGCGAGGACGACGACACCTCCACGGGACCAAGAAGTATCAATTGGGCCAAGGGCCAGAGTCCAGAGACACTGTTGCGGTACTATAGATGATGAGTCTCATCTTCAGCCCTCTTGCGTTGAAAATATGGGAGGTTTGTGCGCTTAGACATCCTTGTGTAGACACAACTCTCTGGCGACTGAAGCGTATGCTAAGCTCCCAATTAGGCAGTCAAGGCCGAATACTGTAGGTAGACCACGCGACATTGTTACTGCTGCATATGAGAAGGAGAGAACAGCCAAGCTAGCCAGTCAAGGGAATGGTGAAGGTAAACAACATAAATCTGGGATAAGTCCAAAACTGCGGAGGAGCCGTGCGGCAAGACGGCAGATCGACCAGATTAAGCATTTCGGCACACTTTCCAATTCGGGCCCTGGTTTGCGAGCTCAGCCTTGCTACGTCTATCAGCTACATCAGTTGCTGGCGCACACTCAACACTTCATAACATAAACTCCCAGATTTGAAGCATGAAATAAATAACCTGACACTCCTGTCTTACAAGTCCTCACAGCTCAACACAACCGGGAACACACAATGCACCATTCACTCATCCAATCTCCATGCGTGCCGTATATCGAACAATATTCCATATTCTGTCTGACCACAACCTATATGTACCGTACATGAATCGCGGAGATGGCAGCGTGGCAGCGTGTAGCACGCCGGATAGACAAACAGATGATGATGCGTGCAGACAACCAGCCACGTAGCTAAGAAGAATTTGGCGAGACAGCGAACCATATATGAAAGACGAAAATGAACTTAAGGAAACAAGCGAATGCAACACCTCCAATCCAACTAACAGAAACACAGACCATAAGACAAGGCCAAACAGCACGATCATGAGAACAGGGGAGAAGAGTGAAAGGAAACCAGAATGATATATAGAGAAGGGCGGTTAGTCGAGTGATCAGTCTGAAGCCCTTGATCGGACAACTGTTCTTGACAAGCCGTACTAGAAATGTCGGAACAGAAGACGAGCGACTGATTTTGAGCTTCCAGAATTACGTATAAAGATCTGCACCGGGGGTACGAGACAGGAGTTCTAAGAAAGCGGCGTGCTGGAAGCAGGACTTGAAGATATTTTCTGAACTCGCTGCGTATATCCGATGAACCAAGTCATGCGCGCTGTACGCATTACAGCGTTAGGAGTCGCGGAAAAGAGGGAATTAGATAAGAAGCGGCATCATCTATGTGTGATGTGCATGCCATTCCCGCCAGCAAGAAGAAGCAGCGTTATTGTATAGGAAATGCCGCAGAGTCGAAAGGTGTATGTACATATCCAGATCAAAATCCGAACGGATTGGTGGGTGCTAATGGTAGGCATACAGGTCAGAAATCGGCGCATTCAAGTGGAATTGTGCAAAATCGGGACTTACTAGCTTGCGCAAGGTTGGCTCTAAGGCCTGTTGGCTGTGGGGCAAGTTTCTTGGGGGCATCATGCTTGACACCGAAGCGGATGGAGGGAGCGGGGCCAGTCTTCTGGGGCTGCAGTGGTGTAGCAGTCGGCTGTTGAGGAATGGGCGGCAATGGTGGGGCTGGCCCACTGTAGGGCATGCTGCCAACGCCATTCATGCCAGTGGGTTGAGGTTGTAGAGGCGGGGGGAGGACAGAATTGATGCCTGTCTGCATTGGTTGCTGCGGTTGTGGCTGGAAGCCTCCGAACCCTGTCGGCTGCGGCCCCAATCCAGGATAGCCAGTCTGCTGCTGTTGCTGTTGCTGGATACCAAATTGAGACTGCGGTTGAAAGCCGGTCGGCTGCGGCATCAGCCCGTTCTGGAACTGGGCTTGCGGCATGAATCCGGTCGGCTGCGGCTGCTGCAGGGTTGGCTGGAAACGTTGTTGGTTCAGCTCGGCCAAGCTTTGACCGGGTGGGACAATCTGCGGGCCTGATTGAGGGATCCCAGTCAGCTGGGGCTGCAGTGTCTGGGGTCCGAAAGAGCTTGGCTGCTGAGAGAAATTCTGAGGCGCTGAGAGGGGTCGTTGCGGCGGAGGAGGAAGCAAAGAGTTGCCTCCCAGCGGAGTCTGTGGCGCTTGTGGACGCTGTCTCGCAGCCGGTTGGAACCCAGTTACCTGAGGACTGAAGGTTTGGGCAGTCTGTGGCTGTCCGAGCTGTGCAAAGAAACCGGGTGTAGCCCCTGTCGCCTGCGGCTGAATTTGAGGCGCAGGCATAGCAGTGGGCTGAGGTTGAATGGTATGTTGGGGCTGGATCGTGTGCTGAGGCTGGATCGTGTGCTGAGGCTGGATCGTAGGCTGAGGCTGAATCGTAGGTTGAGGCTGAATAGCCGGTGGTGCTGCGGGCGGAGACTGAGGGGCAGAAACAGCAGCAGGTGCGGGCGTGGGTTGCAGAGGAGCCTGAAGCAGGGAGAGTTCTGCCATTGCTCCAGTGAGCGGCTGCGCAGTCGGGGGTTGGTTTGCAGTCGGCGAAGAAGCGGCCGGAGGAGGGCTTGACGTGGTAGCCGGAGCGGCACCAGGAGCAGTGGTCGGGGCCTGTCTGGGTTGTTTGACCTCCCACGCATCGTCATCGAAGCCCTTCTGCACCGGTGGTTCAGGGGCAGACGCAGAAGCGGGTGGAGTGTCGCTGCGCTCTGCAGGCTTCGAAGCATCCTTCTGCTCGAAGGCTTTCGGGTCAACCACATCACTTGCCGGCGTGTTGGGTGCAGGTCTGCCTTTTCGAGTGTTATTGCGCAGCATGCCACCAGGGCCGGAAAAGAGACCACCAGCTCCATCCTCGTCAATTACTTCCTCGCCTCCAAAGCTGACGTTACGAAGTTTCGACTTGGCACCTGTCCGGCCAAACATGTTATCCAAGTAGCGCATGACCCGCAAGATATCGCCCTCCTTCAAACCAAGGGTGCGCAGAACTTCGGGGGTGATGTCTGGGAGAACCCCCTCATCCATGGAGTCCTTGATGAAGTTCTGCGAATATCGTTCACATTGATGAGGACCAACGCCGGCCTTCAGGAAGAAGTCAAACCAATCGTAGTCCGACTGCTGGAAAGAGGCACCGTTCTGCTTGCCATCAGACGAGCTCCGCGACTTGTCGGGCTCAATGCGCTGAGAACGACGTTTGATATCGGACAACGGCTTATCCTCGTCCAGAGAGGCTCCAGTCAGCTTTTCAACGTATTCCAGGTCCTCTACCGACATCTTCATGATTGGCACGGCGATCTTAATGCCATTCTGCTTGTGAAGGTGAATTTTGCCGTCCATCAAGCCAATGAACTGAGCCTCGACGGTGAACGTCTTCGTGCGGTCGGTCCATTGTCTGACTTTTGAAGGGTCAGGTTCTATTTGGGTTAGCCAATCCTCAGTAATACTCTCAGAGGGAAACCAGGACATACTTGACTTGTGGCTGGACTTGCTGTCGCGTTTTTGGCGCTAGAGCATTTGTCAGCATCTGATCGTCATGAAAGGTGGTATCATCTTGTGCACGGAGCGTACCTCTGAACTTTGCGTGTCGATCATGGAGTCGGTCTTCGACTTCCGTGACGCTTCTTTGGTGAGACGTGCTTCCTCCATGCGGTTCTTCTCCACGGTGGATAACCCTGGTTCGGCACCTCCAGGCGGCGGCGAGCTCGTGACGGTTCCTGTGATTTCGATGTAACTACTCGGAACTACGCCCTCCTTGCCGTTCTTGAGGCGGCGCACCATCCACCACTCTTCCGACTTGCTATCATCGAGCACAATGACGTCGTCGCCTGCGGCCACTGTTACCTCGTCATCGCCCTGCGCCATGAAGTCGTACAGGATTTGACCCTTCTTCTGACCCCCGCTGGTGCCAGCGGCAATGACTTCCCGAAGACCTTCGGCACGGTAGGCACCGGAGATCTCCCCAAGAGCGGATACAATCTCACGAGCCGTATCCTTTGCTCCAGCGTGGAAGTCGATACTTTTGCTGGGGCGGATAAGATCAACGAAAACATGCTTTCCCTCAATAGAGTAGTGAGTCAACTTGTCCGCGGTCCACTCCTGCACTGCGCCATCTTCTTCTGGTGAAATGAAGATGGTTCCCGTTGCCACGTTGATACCGAGGGTCGTGGGCATTTTCTTTCTCTTGCCCATGACCTCGACCATCTCATTGATAGTGTAGATGTGGTAACCCGACGGAGAACGCGGCGTAGGGTGGCCCACCCGGTTGTAGGGAGGAGACTCCTTCACATGACCCTCCCCATCGTTGTCTCGGAGCGATGCATGCCGGGGATGGGCGGGCTCTCGGGGCGACTCGAGGTGTACAGGCGACGAGATGAACTCCGACGGGGGACGCTGCGGGAGGGCTGGGGGCGGCGGCGAGGGCTCATTCCGATAAACCTCCTCGGGCTCATATGTCGGGCGCGCGGGTTGAGGTGGCGGAGGCACGGCTCGGGAGGGTTCAGACTCGGCAGGGGAGGCATGTTGCTGGTGGATGATATTTGCGATGGCTGCAGCGGCTGGGTTCTGCACGGTATTGATTGGCGACGGAGCGCGGGCCTCATTCATTTCTTCCGCGGCCACTGCCGGTCGCTGCGGGAGCGTGGGGGGCGCCGGTTCAGGCTCAGGCTCCGGTTCATATTCATCCGCCGGCAAAGGCGATGGGGCGGAGGGTGCAGCAGCATGGCCTGCATCCTCGACAATCTCAATGTAGTTTGCAGGGGCGAAGCCGTAGTCCGAGTTGACTCCCACAAGCGTCCAGTCGGGATCGGAGACGTCATACACAATCAAATCTGCATCTTCGGAAAAAGAGACCTCTTCATCTGTCTGGCGGGTATAGTCGTAGAGCGCCTTGGCTGTGTGAATAGGTTGCGCCTGTGGGCCGGAATGAGAGCGTCAGTCATTGCGGTTCCTATCGGACAAAGTGTCGTCGCGCCTTTCCACCGCACCCGCTCTACCCCTGAAGGCGAGGGCCGCCGGACCCCGGAAACCGCTCGCGGAGCCGGCGAGAGACCTCCAAATTATTCGGGCAGAGATTGGCGATCCCCATCGACACGGAAGACATCAGGCAGGGGAGCGAGTCTTACCTCCTCAACATAGTTGTTCGGAACGAGTCCCTCGGGTTCATCCTCGTCGTCGCGATCGGCCTTCTTCTTAGCCTTCCACCAACTGTCCTCCTCATTTTTTTCTAGAATGCAGAGCAAGTCGCCTTCGCGAAGCTCTAATTCCCCTGCCCCTTGGGGTTCGTAGTCGTAGATTGCCGTGTAGACGCCGAGGAAACCCATGGTAGGTGTCGTCAGGGTAAGAAGGTTGAATGCAGAGGGGAGGGGGGCTGGGGGTGGGGAGAAATGGGGGTGTGCTGCGGCTGCAGCGGGCAGCGTCAGGCGGAAGGTCAGAAAGATAAAGAAGTAGTAGTGAGAGAAGAAAGACCCAAGGGGAGAAAAGAAGTAGAAGAAGGAAGAGAAGAGGAGGGAGAGGGGGGTGGAAGGTAGAATTAGAGGGTAGATTTGGAGTGGTGGTGGTGGTGGTGATTGTGGAGGAGGTCAAGTCGACCGGCGCAGTTCGGAGTGTGCAGTGAGTGCAGTGAGTGCAATGGTGGTGGGTGAACAGGTACGTAACTGGTCCGAGTGGAGGATCCAGGCTAGCCTTGGCAACTTCACTGGCTGCTTATAGTACTTACGGCGGCCTCAGGCTGTCTCCCCCGGCTCCCCTTCCCTTGTCCGTCGTCACGTTGTTCACTCCCACGTTCAACATAAAGTGAGGACACAAAGTTGAATGTGCTATGAAAATTAACTCCCACGTATCTTCAAGTGCATTACAGTACCTAATGTACTCTTGGGGTGATCGTGTGGTGTACCATTGCTGTCAGTCCAATGATGATGCCATCGTCGTCAACCCCTGACTGCCGCCCAGCCTGTTTGGGCATTCATCCAGAAGACTTCTTCAATGACGTCCCCACAGTTAATACTTCACCCTCACTAACTATTGGGCTCCTTTCAGGCATACCTCGGCTCATACTCACTAGATGGTATTTATAGGCATGGTATCTCCCAAAGCAATCCTTTCAATCAATGGAAATTATTCTTGTTTGAGGCTATCGACAATGCAAAATGTTATGGATATAGGGCTAGAAATGTACAACCAGCCATAGCATGCAGGTGCTGCTGGGGGAGGCGAAATTGAGAAATAAAGCGAGAAATCAGAAATGCTGGGAACAACATTCAAGATTGTAGGTCGAATAGAAAATTGCAATGGAATTAGCAATCACAACTCGTCCTTGTAGACCTCTTCACTGCCTGTTTCAGGCGGATCCGACTCTGACGAAGGTCTTTTCTCTGGCTTCTCGGACTCCTCAGCCTGTCCCTTGGCGGGTTCTTCAGATTCACCAGACCTTGAGCCTACGTCTTCATTGCCTGGCTTGTCCATTTTATACTGATCCTTTGAAGGAGAAAACGAGACCAAGCTCACTTCGATCTCTTCATCGTTGACCTTCGTCTTCTTGATCTCCTTGGGCTCATCCAGAATCACGTTCAGTTGACGCTCGCCATTGACCGTGACCATTTCTAGCTTCCAGTTTTTGCCTCCAGCCATCTCATCCACGCCCTTCTTCAGATCCTCCATCTTCTCCGGGTCGATGCCGTACTTCTCGAGCTCGTCCCGGGTCCTCTGGTACACTTGTCCATTTTCGCGTTTGGCCACGATGACCGGATTCTCTTCGCCGGCCGATGCAACCCGCCCTTTCTCAATAATCTTGCCTTCCGACCCGACTAATCTCTGCGCCCCGACTTCGATATCACCCACAATCGGAAGGCGCTCCTCCGTGAAGCCGGCATCCTCGGCGTGCTCCTGCGCGATGAGAGCCTCCCGCACAGCCTCCCAGTTGGATACCTGTTCCGGCTTGAGAATCTCCCGACACTCGATCCCATGGATCTCATCCTGTTGGGGTGGAAGGAATGCAACGTCGTTGCACAGCCGGGGTGTGTAAATGATCATCAAGTACGAGCAGGTCGACGTTTCCTTGATCCAACCGATCCGGTCCGTGGACTGGGGATGACAGTGAAACTGCACTTCGATGTTGCGACGTCGTCCCGTCAGGTCACAACGCGTGCCGCCATCTAGACGCTGCACAAGATAGCGGGATCCGCCTCTTGTCTGCAGTTCTGCCACATCAGTTGTACTCGCGGTCGCCTCCTTGTGCCCGGCCTCCCACTCATGGGCGAGTTCATCCTCTTCAGCCCCTCCCTCATCCTGGAACGGAAATCGACCTAGGACGAATGACTGCGTCGTCGGATCTTCCATGGGTGGGTAATTGGGCACTCCGCTACCGGACGGCAGAGCGTGAAATTGCTTGACCTGCTCCTTGTAACAGAACGAGTAGGACCACCACCCAGAAATGTAGTACATGCATTTGCCTTCCATCTCACGGAGCAGCTCCAGACCACGGTCCGTGGCCCGTGCCAGCTCCTTCTGCTCGTCGGCCTCGGCCGTCTCATTCCCGGACCCGTTGGCCCGCTCGTCGACCTGCACCTGAGGGATTTGGCAGAGGTATCGCTGATCTCCTAGAATCATCTCCTCTAAGGTATAGTCACCTGTGTCGAGGTTGGCGGGAGACTCGCCTTGCGGTTCGGCGTCATGGCTTTTCAATCCGAGGTAGACCTGCGGCCGTTTCTGGGCTGAGTTTTCTCCTTGTGAATTATCGAACGAGGATGGGCTGCTGTGGGTTTGGAGAAGTTCTCGGGCATGGGGCTCTAGAATGTATTCGTCGGGGAAGAGAACTTGGAACTGAAGGTCAAAGAACGGGCAATTAGTGGGCGGATCCGGGACGGCGAGAGGAGTGTTGAGAAGCGAACCTGGGGGTAGGCTAGGAGGTCATCATGAACACTAAATGCCTTTTTGCTGGCCCAAGCAGTGGAGCTGGTACCGGCCAGCACCAGGAGTGATGCGAAAACACGGCTTTGACGAGACATGTTGAGCTGTCCTCAAGCTCTCTAGAAACGGGGGTGCGAAGAGTGGCCGACTCTCGCAGCGTCGCATGCGACGATCTGGCCTGATCTGGGATGGGCAATGATTGAGGCTTGGGAAAGTAATGATGATACGGGAGTAATAGACAGATAACTGGCTTCACAAAGTACGACGGACCAGCGATGGCAATCGACTGTAAGCTTGCGCTGATGGATTTGACACTGCTTTTAGCATTGCCATAGCATCATCGCTTGTGCCAGTCTGGACGATGAGCCCCGAAGGCGGGCGGAGAAGATGACTATCTTATCAGCACGTGTTATCAGATCAGCTCCATCCAAGATGGACTACGGAGTACAGAGTCGCTGACTTGCTACAGTAAACAGAATGCAATGATACCTAGTAGAAGGTGCCATGACACTATTACAGCCACCTGATGAGCTCATGAGTATAACGTCTCCAATTCTGATCTTAATGCCCATGTCTCAGTTCCTTACCAACTCATCACTCATCACTTTCCAATAACTGAATACACAACCCCCTGAGTAATGCCTGAGTCATCCGCCAAGCGGCGCCTCCAAATGCTGACAGCAATCTTTGTAATTCGGCGCGCATCCATGGGTTGCTGCTCGTCAATCAATGCTTCAGATCCATCCGCCTTTATTCCCGTAACGGTGGATCAGCCCAGCCAAATCTCCCCCGTGCGCAAGTCCGCATGGGGGTTTACATGCTTACTCGACCCATTATAAGAATTTACTAAAAACTAACAAGACAATTTTCGCTTCCAGGAAGATTCTACAGTTTTCGTACACCCCATTGAACCCCGTGTATAAATTCCCTCGTGCATGCCTCCCCACATGAAACTCCTCTTTTCTTTTTTCATCGGCATCATTGCTATACTATACACTGCGAGTTATCACAACTACAATCTTCTTGATCTAATACTCCCCTCCAAATACACAACTCAACAGCCCTCCACCGCCGCCACCACTACTACTAATACCACCACACCAATCATAATCCCACCCACCAACAAAATGACTCTCCCGCGAAGCATCCGCCAAGTCTTTCTAGCGATCGAGCAAGCGGAAGGCGCAGGGGCGCGAGTGCGGCGGTCGATCGGCACGCAAAAGCTACGACACCTGAGCCCGTTCCTGATGCTGGACCACTTTACGATCGGCAAAGGGGCGGGATTTCCGGACCATCCGCACCGGGGCCAAGAGACGATCACGTACCTGCTGTCGGGCGGGGTGGACCACGAGGACTTCGCGGGCAACCGGGGCACGATCGGGCCGGGCGACCTGCAGTTCATGACGGCGGGCAAGGGCATCATGCACGCGGAGATGCCGCACGAGAACGCGGACGGGTCGCCCAACGTCGGCATGCAGCTGTGGGTCGACCTGCCCAAGGACCTCAAGTACTGCGAGCCGCGCTACCGCGACCTGCGCAGCGACGAGATCCCCCGCGCCACTGCCGACGACGGCCGCGTCACCGTCAAGGTCATCTCCGGCCAGTCGCACGGCGTCGACTCTGTGCGCGACCTCGCCTACACCCCCGTCTGGTTGCTGGACGTCTCGATCCAGCCCGGCGGCCGCGTGCGCCAGGCCCTCCCGCTCGGCTGGAACGCCTTCGCCTACACCTTGAAGGGCACCACCGTCTTCGGGTCCGGCGATCAGACCCGCTCCGTCAAGGAGTTTCACAACGTCGTCTTCGAGCAGAAGGGCGAGTTCATCGAGGCGTCCGTGCCGGACAATGCCGAGGAGGATGGCCGCTTCTTGCTCGTCGCCGGCCAGCCGCTCGATCAGAAGGTTGTGCAGTATGGCCCCTTCGTCGTGACCAGTGAGGAAGAGGTTTACCAGGCCATGATGGACTACCAGACCGCGTCGAATGGGTTCGAGAAGTCGCGCGGCTGGGAGAGTGAGATTGGAAAGAGAATGGCCTATTAGACTGTTTTGTTCCTTTTGTCTGTACCGTTTAGCAAATTGGCGTTTAGGATTGTTTTGGGCGGCGTTAGAATCTAGTCAAATCGATCTTATTCTCATGGATCTACAAATTCCTGGCATGTCATTATGTGACTATCTTTCAAGAACATATAGTATCAAACGTTAACATTCCGGCTAAAAATTTTATAATAGAGCAGAGACTGAAGTAAATCAAAGACATAGACGGTAATGGGCGGCTTGTAGGATACAGACACAATAGAAATCGTGCTTTGACCATCAAAGCACAATACACCTTGCCCCTTCCAGAGAATTACTCGGTGTACCCTAAGCACCTAGCCACAGATCATCGCCTACTCCGGGCATGTAGAGTCTCCACCGGACCCCTATACCATGCCCACTGCAGGCGCGACATCAATCAATCTATTTGGCAAAGTGCAAGTCATATGCCAACCACTTGCGGGCCAGGATGCCAGGCACATCCAGACCAGGGGTACCGTAGGTCAGCGGGGCGTAGAACACGAAGCCATAGATGGTGGCCGCCAGGATCACGAGAGTAGCAGCCCAGCCGGCAATCAGGGACTTGCGGCCAAGACGCTCCGAAGCCGTCACAAAGTGAGTGATCCGAGCAGTAGCCTTGGACTTGCCTGTCGAATCATCCTCCAAAGGAACGGATTTCACAACCGAGACAGGTTCCAAGTTGAAGATGAATTCGATGAGAGCACCAGCAACGAGGGCAGAAGCAAGGTGAGCAGGAAGGTAGTGGTGCAAGAAACGCTGACGACCCATCAACCAGAAAGGGAAATAATGAGCCGCCCAGCAAAGAAAGAGGAAGCCAGTGCTGTTATACAAGCGGGAACGGGCACCCAGACCCCAGACTGTGAATTGTTAGTATTAAACATGTTCACTTGGAAGTTTTGAAATCACTTACTCTCTTCCACTGCATCCACACCACGTCGGAGAGACAGCTGATCGGCACCAATAACACCCGCAAAGACTGCTAGAAGACTGCTCGCAATCCACCAACCGATCGGGTTACCCAAGAAGTAGATTTGTTCCCGGGTGTCGTTCTTGGTCCAGAAGCTGACACCACGGAGAAGGAAAGGCCAATGGAAAGGTTCGCTGGCGTAAGGGTGGCTGGAAGTCAAAGCGTTGTTGTGATGGAACATGGCGCGCTGCAGCTCAAGATACTTGCGGAAGAAAGATAGATGTTTCACTTGACGCTCTTCCTTCTGGAAACGAGGGCTACCCTCCTCCAGGGATTCAATGGAGTCGATGTACCACAGGTTGCTGGTCTGGAGAATGTTCTTGTTGCCGTTGATTTCGGCCTGCTTGAAGGCCCACTCCGGCAAAGGCGTCGTGTGCGTCCACATGGCCACCCGAGTGGGCATGTGCAGCAGCTTGAAGTGACTTGAAAGAGTTCGGAACTCCTGTTGGGGCTTCGCGTTCTCGATCTTGATCTCAAAAAGGGTGTCATTGTGGCGCTCGCCGTTCGCAAGCTCCTGAGGAACGGTAGTGAACTCCTGGTTGGTCGGATAGTAAGGCGATGCCACATCGTGGGTAAGCAAGACAGTGTCGGTGCCCAAGTGACGAAGCTGAATGACATCACCGTTCCGTACCGGGTGTCCAGTGGTGTCAGTGACATTGAAGGGGACGGTGGGGATGATTTGCCAGTTGTTGTTGGTGTCGTTGTATGGGTAACCGGTAACCTGCTGACCCTGACTGGAGATACGTCCATCATCGTAGCGAAGCGGGTATGTCTCCAGGTGACTGTGCAGAAAAACCTTGGTATCCTTGTGCCTAATAGTGATAGTGTCGTAGTATTGGATGCCGATGGACTCCGCAGTCAAGGCATTGTCGCTCAGGGTCTCCTGGAATTCAGGGGTCATGAAGTCGTCACCGGGACCAGAGCGAGTGAGGATGGCGAAGTGAACCTGGAACCAAAACAGATAGAAGAAGAATGGCACAACGATCAGTGCGAAGCCGCGAGCGGCGAAGTGCTGGCTCCAGCGGGCCATGCTGAGGGCACCGCCAGGGCGGCGAATATCCAACAAATTCCACAGATCAACCAAGACCGCTGATCCGATGGTGACGAAAGTAAAGACGCCGACATACTTGGTGGAGATGACGCAGCTAAGAGACACACCAGTCAAGAGGAGCCACTTCCACCACTTCCGGCCAAACGGCTCATGGCGCAGCTTGTAGAAGCGGACATAGCACAACACACTCAGAGCCATGGCCAGGACCAAACTGGCATCCAAGAGGATCAGCCGATCCTCTCCGATGTGCGCATTGTCAAACAAGACGAGACCAGCCGACAATACACAGGCCGGTAGCGAATATCCAGACTCCCACATGATCAGGAACACCACGGGCACGGTCAGAGCACCGAGGGTGGCGGGCATGGCACGCAGCGCAA
This sequence comes from Aspergillus homomorphus CBS 101889, assembly GCF_003184865.1. Taxonomy (NCBI): domain Eukaryota; kingdom Fungi; phylum Ascomycota; class Eurotiomycetes; order Eurotiales; family Aspergillaceae; genus Aspergillus; species Aspergillus homomorphus. The sequence continues at coordinate 17,192 of NW_020291925.1, read as the reverse complement.
CATAGGGGACCTGGTGGTCGATGTAAGAATCGCCAATGTTGTCGAACAAGAAGTGGCCATCATAGCCAACCAACCATCCCACGAAAGCGAAAAGAAGCTTGCCGAACGGGGGGTGAACATCGAAGAAGTACGTGCGCTGGAGGTAATACGAGGCAAACTGAATAACGACAGGTGTCCAGTTAGTGTGTAGTCCACAAACTCAATTCCCATGCAAAGACCATGTGAAATCGGCTTACCTTTCCAAAGTGCACCTCATCGAAGACAACCTCGTTGGGATACGAAATCTTGTAAAACCGAGTGATGAAAGCCAGCACGGTCAGAACGGCAATGGCCAGCCAATAGCTCCATTCTGACTGGGGACGAGGCGCTTTGGTAGAAGAATAAGGAGACGAGAAATTGTCCGCAGGCACGGGAGTACTCTCCTTCTTGCCGCCTCTCTTGCGAAGAGAGGGCGAAGGGGAAGACATAATTAGAGGAGGATGTGGTAGCTAGTAGAAAGAAAACGAATGACTGAGAGACAGCTCTATACTGGTAAAAGGGGACAAAACAACAGATCAGCACGATGGACAAGAAGCGAAAGGGCAAGTCACCCCCCATGGACGTACTTACAAGGGAGAAAAAGAAGTTCAGGAAGAGAACATGTTCGAATTGGCTCACAATCTCGTAATATACTGAGGTCGCTTCAGCCGCAACGGTCAAGAGGGGGCGGTTAAGTCGAATGATGGGGGCGGATTGCGTGTCTTTCTCACACTTCCGCGCGGAACGGAAGAACCTGAAGCACAGATCCGAAACACCCCCTACACGTAAGCTTCATGGCGTCAGGGTGAGATCGACCGGAGATATTTAAGGTTATCTTTGTTTTTTGCTCATTTATTGTACTAAGTAAACCAGAAGAGATTCGAAATAATGTAGACAACCAAAGCACATGCACCCCAGGGATATCCAATGCATATGCGAACAACAATTGCGCCCTTCACGCTGAAGCATGACCCCATGCGGTGAGTATAGTATGTATGTACAATTTCAAGACCAGATGTACCGCAAACCGGAAAATTGCAGTCAAAAGGGGGGAATTCGAGAAGATGGACAGAGAAGAGCGATCATTCGTCATCTGATACGTCGAGCAACTCCAGTTCAGTTTTGACGAGACTCTGGAAATCGCTGCGAGAGAGGCCGGTCGCCTTTGCCAGTCGGAACAAACTTTTGATATTTGAGCTGATGTGCTGCTTTACCCCAACTTCATAGGTAGACTGGTTCTCTGCCTCTTGTTCGAGCTTGGCCACTGGATCAGAGCTGCCAGATGAAATGGATGAAGGTCGAGGATGATTCAGCGGCATGGCGTAGTCTCCATTTGTGACCGCACCTGATGAGGGATCGGTCGCTTGTGCAGATGGCTCGCCATTCGAGCCATTGACCTGCCGCTGCAAGAGCCGAGCCAGCATATCGCCATTAAGTGAAGAGGGCCCGATCTCGGGTTGCTCTTCCTCGGGGTCATGGTTATCCATCGCTGGCTGCACATCGTCATACTGAGAATAATAGTCTGCGTCAGACTGTTGCAAAGATGAAACAGAGTTGGGAGCCGGTGTCTTCACCGCGGGTGTCCGTCCGGGAGTCGCGTCATATTGGGCCCAGTAATCATCGTCGTCATCCTCCTCTTGTGCCTCCTTGCCATTGCCTTGTTTCGGCACTTTGGTTGCTTGATCATTGTTTCCTGCTGTTCCCGACCCCGTCACCTGCTCCCTGTGGTTGGCGTTCGCTTCCCCGATCGAAATCGACCAGACTCCGTTCTCCCCAACACTGCTATCCTGCGGCAAAACCTCCGCCACGCGCCATGCAGGTCCTCCGCCTTCCTGGTCGTCAGGACACCAGACGTAGATTACTTTCAGGCTATACTCCGATAAGAGAATCCGCGACTGTAGGGTCTCCTCGTCCACTCTCTTGTACCGCACGGGGATATCGTCGGGAAGGTCAATCTCTCCTGAAACGGGGTGGGGCTCAAAGCTAGCTCCGTCTACCAGCGACTGCAGGCGCTCGGCTGATGCAGAATCCCAGCAGAGCAACCGAAGCCATGAGTCAGTGGGCGAAGCGGAGGCGGTTGTCAAGATTTTGACACGCTGGCGGATAATCGGAGACAAGAGCGGTAGCAGAGCAGGGGGAGGTTGGGGAGAGACGAAAGCCGTGGGAAGACAGGCGAGCAAAGGCGGGAGCAGAAGGCGAGGTTCAAGCGGAGGAATTAATTCGACCATGATGATCGGCTTTTGAATGGTTTGCACAGATAGCAGATACGTCGATTAAACGTTCAAAAGCTGAGCTGCGACCTGCAGCGGTGTAATGAGAAATCCGCGACCGGGTTGATGTGCGCGGGGAGAGGGGGGGGGGCAGATTTGATATCCGCAACCGGTGAGGGGCAAGGAAGACGGGAGGGAAAAGCAAGAAGAGGTCAAGGGAGAAAAGCCATGTTTATGAAGGCGAACAGAACAAGTGGAGGAGGGGGGAGGTGGCCCGAGTGACGATCGACCAGACTGAGGGTCAGCTTGTTTTAATTAGGAGGCGCGCGAACAGATGGCAGACAGATTCCAGAGTCAGAAAGACGACTTGGTGGACATGAATCGGACTGCTAAGACTAGACTATCAGCTTAACTCCCCTTCGTCCGGCGCGCGGTAGACGTGGGTCCCCAATCGGCGCGGGGAAAGCAGCAGATGGAGCCCCAGCCAGCCATTGAGCGGCGGAGAAATGGAAACATTGAGATCCAGAGTCGGTCCTCGGAGTTAGAATGAACGATCAATTACTCCGTAATTCACTTTGGTAATAATGCCGTGGTGATATTGGTGGTGGGCTAGACTCGAAGCACCAGTGGAGAGGCAAGGCAACCGGTGCATTCCATTCCATGCGAGCGAGATGATGGAGTGGCGTTGAGGGTCAGCCATTGTTCAGCAGTTGGCTTACCTACTTACTCACCCACCCATGACCTCGACCACTGCCTGTAGGACTGCCTACCGTTAATTGTCCTTGGACCGGAGCTGTATGCTTTATTATGTATGAGTGTGGTGGTGCCGAATTATTGGGTCCCTGAAGAAGCTTACTCATCACTACTGCTTGTTCGACTGTAACTACTTTCCGACAACAGCACCAGTCCTTCACTGAATTCCCCACGCAAAAATCGAACTTTCGTTCGGGATAGAGGCCCGTGCGGACGAATTTGGTGAATTAGAGGCTGGAAAACAGATGGTGATATTTCGAGCCTTGATCGCACTGATTAAGGCAGCCGGGAAGTATGGGTCGGAACGACAATCTGTAGTAGAGTCTACTTGGATCTATGACTATATCTATATGCTAATAGGTATAACGAAAACCAGCCTGGAATGATAATCGAAGATGTAAGTTTATGATCGTATCAACTGCATCAGGCAAAAATACCATATTTTGAAGAACCTTCCCTTTCTTCTGCTGTCGATTGAGCGAGTAGAAAGATAGCGTAAAGAGACCCACTAAAATGATCATGAGGACATGGGACCTAAGGGCACAGCGGAATAGATGTGTTAGTGTTTGCTTGTTAGCTAGCAACAAGACTCGACATACCCAATGGACACCCATACAGCGGTTTGATAGCGCGGTGCTTCCTGCTGCCGCACAATATAACTGCCTGCCACACCACCCAAGCCATTACCCGCCGACACTGCTGCCGCAGTGGTGGCGCGATTCCATTGCCCAACGACGTTGTTGGCCATGAATGCGTTCAAAGCTGCCCAGTTCGACACATATGCCCCGGTAGCGAGAAAGGTTCCAATGTATCGAACAGTGACCTGCGTGGAGGAAGGCAAACCAAACATAAGGAACCCAGCTATGAGGCAGAGAGCGTTGAATGTAATGAGGGGTGCACGGATGCGATAAGTGTCTCCCACAAACGATGTAAAAATAACTGGGATGACCGACCAATAGTAGGGCTACCGAGATGGTTAGGAGCGAATTACAAGCACAATATCTGGGAGCCTCTATTTGACCGGCAAAACTACGAAGGCAGGAGTGACGTACCGGCGTTGAGAGCAAGATAGAATCATTGCTCGAAAAGCCCATACCTGATTGAAGGATCATAGGCAGAAAATAGTTCAGGGCCGTAGAGACAATATTCAACAGGAAAAACAGGCATGCGAACCCGTACAATTTCGGGTCGGCGAAAGGAGCCAGAACCTTGCTCCACGAAAAAGCGTCCGGCACTATGTCGTCACGATCAGCTCGAATACGCTGCGCGGCCACACGTGCCTCTGCCTCAGTCAGGAAATGGAAGCTGCGATGAGCATTCTCTGGGAAGTCAACCATCCACCAATAAGTGAGAATTCCAATGACGCAACTGATCAGGCCCTGGATAAGGTACATCCAGCGCCAGCCTTGCAAGCCTGCTTTCCCGTTCAGCAGATTTAGACCGTAGTTCACAATATACCCTGTCGCGAGCCCGACCACTTCACCCGACTGAAGAACAGCAAATCGAAGCTGCTGCTCCCGTCGTGGGTACCAGGTACTGATGAGATAGGTCAGACCCGGGTAAATACCCGACATCGCCATCCCCAGTAACACCCGCAGGGCAATCATCTGTCGCCAAGTGTGAATAAAGGCAGTACACAACGTTATGAGGCCAAATGTGAAGGTGATGGCGGCGAACCAAACCCGGGGACCCACCCAACGGACTGCGATGGTGGACGGTAATTGACAGACGACGCTAGCGATGGTGAAGATGAAGATTGAGACAGAGTTTCGTGTGCCATGGAGATTCAAGTCGCTGGGCATGCTGGTGACGGATGCAGATGACAGGATGCCCGAGTCGAGTAGATTGAGACTGCAGAGGATCCCAGCAATACTGCAAAGACGTACGTCCGTCTTCCATCGGATTTTCTCCTCCAGCACTTTCAATTCTTCAGGGTCCTGCTCTGTGAGGTAGAACGCATCGCGCTGAGTAGGCTTTTCATTCAGCGGTAAATTTGAGTCATCGCGCCTTTCAATCACCGCGCCATCGGCCTGTTTCGAGATCATGGTATCGCTGGGCACCTGATCGAACACGCAGCAATAGGAAGTGTTAAACTTGATTCCAAGAGCAATTGGGAATGGACAATGGAGTGCAGCGACATGATCGAGAGCGGGGAGATTTGAAGAAACTAATGGAATACGGTATGGTGGCGGCGATGCATCCGCTTATCTATTGCTGGGTATCGCCGATGGCTCCTCTTTTCCTTGCATATCTTAGCAATCAATCACTGTCCAGGTACTGATTCTTGGCTCATGGGGCCCCTGTTTAGCCTACTCGCGTAATTCAGCCGAACCCCGAGGGGCCAGGCTGGTTGAGCTGGGCGACACCCCTTGGTCGCACATGGTGCAGATACTTGTAGCTCTTTAGGCTTAACCAAAGCCGAGGGTCAAGATTGTGACTAACAATGGCGGAATAAGGGCTGGAGAAGAGGTGATCTGTAGATTTTGTCTGTCGGAAAGATCCCGTTTCGGATACTGCCCGGTAGTACCTACTCGTACTACTCGTGCGTGGATCGAAGAGTCAAGGACGAATCAATTAGAAATGGAGTAGTCAGTTGGGCTTGCTTGATAATTGAAGCCTGGTCACTATGATTTGCAATGGAACTGCTGGTTTAAGTCAAAAGAATCTGAATCATTGGAAGGGTGTAAGAGCTTGCCTGCTTTGGAGCTTAGCGCCATTCCCACATAATCAATTCGATCACTGTCGCCTTAACTGCAACATAACAACCTCTTTAATCCAGATGGGAGCAAACATGATATATCACGCTATTAATCATCTCAAGCTACTGATGAGGTGTCATAAGCGATGAGCCATAACCGCTCGAACCATGGCACCAAGCACACCTTAACCAACCCTGGCGGATAATGTCAAGATTAATGCTTAATGTGAGAAAGTTTTTTCAGATCGCATTGGATCAAACTCCGAGCTCCCATCAAACTTGTAGCTTGAAGCAGACCTCGAACAGACTGATGTGTTGATTTTACCAGATGCACAGCTCTACTGCACCCTGTTAAAGGATGCAAGGAAACTATGTGCTTCGACTAGAATGCGAATTGGAGTCTCCATTAGACATGCCGAAGTTTTTGTTATTAACGATTTTTTGGCTATTCCATGCCTTCCTCACTCGGGTATTGCTTGATCCTCTTTCTTGATTTGAGCCTAGACCATCAGCCTGGCTCCTACGGCTATCCGACGACTGCCATCGACATTTATATCTAATCTATGTGGAAACCACGCTGTATCCTCGCATCGCTCGGGTTTTCGCGGGTCCTTTAAAGTCTCAGCAGCTGTCGCTGGGTTGCAGCTCAAATCCTAATCCCTCGAATGTGGTCTAAAGCAATGAAACCTTTTATGCCCTGCGTTGTGTGCTGGAAGCCACTCTTTGAATGTTTTAGTCCGTCATTTGTACAGTTCTATTGTGAGGAAAATGTATAGATCCGTGGCAGTTGAGCGGCATCAATGATTATAGATCACATCCAGCTTACATCTCGAATGTAGTATCTCGTTCACCATATCAGGCACTCCCACGTCACCACTAATAAGCGTTAGAATAATGCTGCTACAAATGACACATATAGCATCAATGCTCGCCCGTAATGGGTTCCAGCGCAATTGTGTCCGAAGGCTGAGTTGACACCGCGGAAGCTAGCCTAGGATGACTTTCGAGAGCCGACGGGTTCGACCAAGTTTCGTGGTCTTGGCTGTCCCTAATTCGGGCAAATCCATCCTCACTTTGGCCATGGCAGGGCTGCTTGTGTGCCGGCTATGAGCACTGCTGCCAGCGGAGGCCTTGCTGAAGAGTCGCCCGGGCAAAATCCGAACAATTAAAGGCCATGTTGGTGGCAGACATGCGGCTATAATGATGAGGGCTCCTTCAAGAGTAGTCCAAATTCCGAGGTTGATCGATGCCCCTCAATATGAGCAATAGAGTCAATATAGACAGATGGCAAATAGTTCGTTCGGGAAACTTACACGTAGGATCAGCTGTGGCGCTGTCTTGGAAAAAATATGCCATACGCAAAATGCTAGCCACCGTTCCCCTTTATCCTGTCAGTGGGCGACGTATTTACAGTATGTATGCCGCGCGGGTGTGGACACTCACAATCCTCCCAAGAGGAAAACGCCCGTCAATGCCAGCTTGTGACCCCGGTTAACATGAAGTTTCCAAACATATGGCAGTGGCATCACCAGAATGAGAACGTCGGTCAGAATATTAGGTGGTGAAACGTAACGGTAAAAGGCTTCTTGATTAAACATGAGCCGTCCTCGATGGTCTTGTCCCATATATATGCGATTGGCGAGCATTGGAAGATGGCCGCGAACAGAATTCCAATGCCGTGGCCGACGACAAATGCTCCGACGATGTAGGCAGCGACTCTGAAGTTACGAGTGCTAAAGATGCGGACGTAGAAGACAAGAATGGAAACCTTGGCAGGGGTCACGACGAAAGGGAAATCTATGATCTCGTTGACGTATAGACCCTATACATTTAGCGATCAGCCACCACTCTCTTGCTCCGGTATACTCCAATCAACACCTTTTCTAGGGCAATCAGCTTCTCTGGGGTTTGCTCAATGTAGCTCATGTGATAACCGACACCTGCGACTTCGACCACTACGGTAGAGATCAGCATTGGTCGTTTGTGAGGAGGAAGATTGAGGCTGTGACGTACAAACCACGTACAATGCCGATTGTCCTAAGCTAGCAACCTGTGATATAGCTTTTAGCAAGCAAAGTACATACAGTCGGCTTGTCATCTTACCAATGCGATGACAATTAGAAAATCATCAAGTGCATATGCGATTCGCTGGGTGTGTCGGGTATAGAAGCGAGCTACTACCGAGACGATCTGAATGATTGCCACAGCAATAGCTACGCCCAACAGGGAGCCACCATTGTAGGGCACATTCGACGAATCCGAACGCTGGTACATTGTCTCTTTCCCTTCGTCGCTTAAGGTCATCTCCCCCCTCTAGACCTACATCAGAGGGGTGGAAATGCGTTCATATAGACGCAACCGAGTGCATGTATAGAGAAGAACAGCAGCTCAACTAGTTAGGTCGCATTCGCCTCAAGTCAGCAGGAGGAATTGGGACGGTATTCTTTGCCAGGACTAGCATGATATTGGATAGTCGATTGAGCATCCATGATGTTCTTCAAAATGTCGCAGAGCCATTACATAATTTCGAGATCAGAAGCGGGAGTCACTCGTTGAACCATGGAAGGCCTTCAACCAAGATTCTGGTTTCCCGCTGTCAATTTCCGCCAATCCCATCATGACAACGCCGTTTGCCGCATAGCGGTCCCTAGGTAAACCTTGAGATATGAAGCCTTTCCTAACTGTTCTTCCAGGAATGTGTTTTCAGCCACGTGAGCCTGGGGTCCACCTCGGATGTATCTCTGACCTTCAGCTGCCGACTGCCTTGACTGACTGAAGCAACTCTTCTTGTCATCTTCATCTTGGCTTTGGCAGTAGAGAATTGTCGGGTCTCGTCTCTGGCTTTTTCCTGCGGGACTTCGACTAGATCTTTCTTGATAACATAATATCCGACGGCGTGCCCCTGGCCACGAAAATCCCGGCTGCCACAAGTAGCTCCGACTCAATCAGAGATATCCCCAATAAAGCCACCCATCTCAGAGTCATCCCGGCGGCTCATGGACCATCAGCAGCCTTGAGCCCACCGGTAGAGACGATTATCCAGAACGTCGCTTTGGTGAGCTGTTCAGACTAGCCATCTCTCGACTAAATATAAACGTACCACAACGTGTCAGGACTCAGTTCTGCTACTTGCACTCTGCATGGGAGTCCAACCCAATAAATTTGCGGCTGTTAGAGATGGCCAAGGTCACGGATCGATTACCCGACACATTGCTAACATAGCCGGTACGATCATTACTCGTGGTAGGGCTATCTGGAGAGCATGGCTACTGGCAGCGACTTTCATCCTTCATCGTCTGTCATTATGAAAAAGAGACAAGCCATCTCGAATGCTCTCCTCCTTGACTCCAGAAAGGATGTGTTCAGGGCTCTCTTTTGGGCATACGTTAAGAACACATGACTCACTATATCAGATAATGAGACTGCTTTTAGCGTCTGGGTACGTTTTAGATGCAGGCATTCAGACCTCTACTGGCCCCCACCAGTCACAAAGCTCATGGTAGACCCTACTTTTGAGGACTCAATAAGAGCTGGGTAAGCTCACTTTTCTATATCATACTTGTATTGTTGGCTAAGTGGGCTGCTAGCTTTGACATTGATAATGCCTGCACCAGCAAAGCCCCTCCTCCCCCCCCCCCAGCAGTCATTCCGGGCTAACAGTTCCCCGCCTCCTCCAGGAGCACACCTTTCCATTTAGCCATGAGCATTAGGCGGCGCCGTTTCCAGTGGCTTGATTCCGACCCTAACTTGACGAGAGTCTTGCAGCAATGTATGACCTCGAAGCAGCAAGCCACGCCAGATTGGGTGCACTGGTTTGAAGTAAAAGACTCTGTCATGAACGAGTTCGTCAATGATTCAAACAATGATGTCGTTTTGGTACATGCTGGGGGTGGCAAGGGGTACTATCTGCATTCATTCAATAACAAATTTTCCCTGCCTTCCTGGCCGTTTAGTATTGTAGGGCTTGCCACAAGTTATCTCCAACATGGAGATTTTCCCAGACGAGACGCAACTCATGCGCCATGATCTTTTCACTCCGCAACCAGTGAAGGCTGAGCATCCTTCCCCGCCGAGGTTGCACGCGAGTTATATGCAGAAATCCAAAAGATTACTGATCTTGCATGGCGCTTCTATAAGGACTCGTACATACTAAATGCACTGGATCCTGCACAACTGGCCAGACAAGCAGGTTCAAATTATCCACTTGTGCAATTCGTATGTCTTGGAGCCAGGTTATTCTCGTCGCGTCATCAATGAAACCATTGTTTCTGACAGATATTGTGGCTTCTCCACCGCCTGTACGAGCATCATGACGATGGATCAAGTCGGATATTTCGAGCGACCCGAACAAAATGGCGTGGTCTACTGAACAATGTCAGTTCGAAGAATATTGTTCTTCATGACCACTGGCAGTGGTGAAGGTATAAATGTTAAGTCATAAAGCATATGATAGGGACATATCATGACAGCCAACGATATCCGGTCACATTGTGACTGTAAACTGCTGTTTGTAGGTTGTTGACTCCAGGTATTTGTTTTAAGTCTCTGGTACTAGCTTTCTTCACAAGTCACTGTTCGTACCTATTTTGGCCACGTATCGCAATTCGCCGGTCAGCTTCACCACCCGAGAACCCTCAGTGGCAGGATCATTACCACTCAGATCCAATGATACTTGGAACCCGCCGAACGCAATGGGTTATCGCTTGAATTGCAAGGTTTCTGCTTGCCCGTGAAGCACTTACATAGCTACTGGCTTCATTCACGGACCCTATTAAACTCATAGAGCCTAGCTTGGTCTGCATTGATTGGACCTATGAGTATTTCATATGAATATCCGTCCTTTTCAAGGATCAGGTGACAACGCAAGAGTTTACTCGTGGATGGGCGGTCGGTGTATGCCGAAACACTGATTATACTTTGATCCACTACAGTAGACTAAACACTTCCATCACTACCTATCGCTTGACCATACAGGTCTACAATTTTGATGACCAATCTCAAATACCATGTTCCATCGATGAGCAACTGGAACCTTACTTTACATTACACAAAGTGGCAGTGAAGCACCATGGAAGCAATAATGGAAGGCCGAACTTTAAGCCTCTACTTGCTTCGATTCGGGGATTGCTCACGTCATACGGCGTTTGCGTTGTGTATGCCGTGAATATGACGATACTCTCTGCCTGTTGCCATACTGAACAGTTCAAATATAGCTTATGGAGCCGGAGTAAGGGTCATCGCGCTTCTTCGAAATCTCGAGAATCTCTTAACATGCAGGTAGGCAAACTGAGGACCGGTCAATCAGTGATTTTACAACTTATGCCTCAACTGATCTAGCTGTTTCCATCCTTCTCACATGCCCCCGAGGTCAAATGCCCAACCCTCCAATGATCGAGGGCCACAAATCAATGCGATCATCACCACTTTAGCCATTCTTCCAACAGTTGCAGTTGCCCTCCGATTTTGGTCGAGAGCTTTTGTTGCCGAAGTCTCCTCGACCGAAGTCTCCTCGACCGAATTCCATCACTAGGATCTGGTGGGATGACTGGACTGCCCTTGCTGCTGCGGTTCACCTTAGGTTCCCATCAATTTGATCAAGGCTAACTGAGCACAGTTACTCAATATCGTTGTCTGTGATATCGGCCTGAGAATGGTTCAACTTGGGCTGGGGAAGCACGTTCAAAGGGTATCCTCGGCGGACCTTGTCGAATTTCTGAAATTATTATGGATCGTATATTTCTTCATTGTGGCCGGTACATCGACAGCACGAGCATCCGCCTTGTTCTTCTACGGACGGGTCCTCATTCAAGGTTCCTCTAACTTCCGGTATGCACTATGGGCAGTGCATGGGTTGAATACCGCATGGTATATCAGCAATACGCTCGTGATCACCTTCATATGTTCTCCGATCCAGAAGAGCTGGAATCCAGATCTACCGGGAACTTGTATAAATACAAAGGTCCTATGGCTTGGCTGCGGAACGCCAACTCTTATCATCGACGTCCTTATCTTACTCCTGCCAGTGCCCATGCTTTGGAGATTGCACATGAAGCTCGTACGCAAGCTTCTCCTAGTTGGGGTCTTCTTATGTGGATACCTGTAAGTGGAATCCATGGAGCCATATTTTCTATTTACTTACTATCTAGTGTAATTGTGGTCTCGATTGGGCGTCTTATTTCAACCATCCAAGTCACCCCGCACCTAGCGAAAGATCCAACGTGTAAGTTTCTCCACCCCTATGTGGCAAGAGAAAGACCCACTCACTAACACTTACGGAGTAGACGACGCTGTCAATCCTTCGATTTGGGTCAATCTAGAGACTCCGATATCAATCATCAGCATCTGTCTCCCAAGTATTTATTTCTTGGTCTGGCACGCTTATGAAGGAGGCATTCATTCGTTGTTTTCGAGGGCTTCGAGCCCCTGACTCGTCAACCATGGCAATCATTTCATGGCCAAACTTCGAGGCTGAGAGGAGAAAATATTCCTGAAGATGCATGGAAAATCTTCCACAGGCTATGACTGGGTTGGACGGTATGCTGTGTACCAGCTCGTATCCAGTGTCATGGCGGTGCACTTCAGACTCGTATGTCAACACAGCCCAGCCCTTAAAATATGCTCGATCACTCGTGCTTCTGGCTAGTCAATCACGCTCGTGTCAAAGCAATAAGGTGCGTCAAACCCATACCGGCGCATCTTTTCTGATGAGAAGCACAAACAGATATTGCAAATCAATGACCACAGCACAAGCTTGATGATATCATATGAATGCTTGATGCTTACGAGAAAAGCTCCCCGAAGCACATCTGGCAGCGCGGGAACTTTACTATATTAGGTAAGGTTCCCATGTCCCACATGGGTATTATTGTTTCTTATGCCTTATGGTTATACACATAGCTTGTGACAAGTATAAGTAGGGTTTCTCTGAGCCCAGGATCTCAGAGCGATACAGAGGCCAATTTAATGCATAATCATTTGCTCTTCTCACATGAGACTGGGATAAAGTGCTCATAGCTCAAAGACTGGATCAGTTCTAATTGCAACTGCGTCATTCTTTTGTACTATAATGTACTATAAGAGGCCATTGGGACAGCTATCATTTAGACGATACTTGATATTCTCATCTCAACCGCCTTCTATGCATAGTAAAATTGCCATAGAAGCGCTATAGCTTGAACGGCAAACAACGAAGATCAAGCGCATAGTAGAGTGTCATAATGATACGTAGAAGTTGGCCCAGTCTACAGCATCTATATATAGAGGAACCAATTGCAGACTTCATCTAATAGCCATCTCTATTCCTTTCTCTTATTCCTCCTACCCGCATCAGTTACATGGTTATAAGCAAATGCTTGCATTCAAAGCCGAGCGCTTCTCCTCCAAAAGTACGGTCCAGTGAACCCCACGAAACCACAGACAGTAGAATAAGTAGTGCTGCGTTACTCAGCTAGCAGGAATCCAGGACCATACTAATCAAGGGATCTCAAATCCGATAACTCCATTCACTCGCTCTATATAAGTAACTCCTACTTCACGTCGACGAGACCCTTTTTCAACCATCACTCTATTACCTTCTACGCTACTCCCGATACAAAGCAGCCAACATGCTAACACCATACACCACCCATACAACCACCGCCGAGCTTTTGACCGACGGCAAACCCCCCACCCCCACCCCACCAGACAAAGACACCTCACGACGGGCATCTCCCCGAGCTCGCTAGGCGGCTTCTTCGTGCACTCCGTGCCCCAAGCCCAGCCAGCCAGTCGCCCAGCCACCAAAATCCGCTCCCTACAAATCGACCTCGGCTACCTACAGAGCGTCCGCGCCGCCGCAGCCCAGCTCAATGGCTAGGAGGACTTCCCTGCCATCGGCTGAGCCTGTGGCTATTATCTCTTTGTTTCGAGCAGTCTCTGGAAGGAAGAGCTGACAACCTGGAATTCCTCTTCTAGGAGGGCAGGATCTATGATCGGTGGGGTGCCTAGAGGCAGAGCAAAACGGCGAATATGTTGTTTGCGATCGCGCTGGCGCAGAAACTGGGGGTGAAGTATAATCTACAGGCGTTCAGTCTGCATTCGGGGTGTATCTCTACGAAACTGGACCGGCATGTGGATTGGAGTTTGGAGATGAAAGAGTGTATGTTCGGCTGTGTTGTCCGATTTGCTGACCCCTTTGGGGAGCGTGAAGACGTGGTTGAGAGCCTGGAACTAATTGATGGGATTGCGCAGACTGTGTGGGTCGGTCACTCGGGAATCGAGAGGGTTGGGGGTATGGATTCGGCGCGGAACCTTTGCAGAAGAGGCGCTGCGACTCACGTCTATGCGGCGTTTGATCCGAGCTTGAAGGGTAGAAGGTACTCGGGCCATGCGCAACGGTCGCTGTCAATGGGGTGTATCTGATTGACTGCCATGTGGCCAACCCTTTGGTCGATACACTCAAGCCGTGGGCAACCAGCAGCTTCAAGGCCGAGAGGCTATGGAGACTGAGCGAGAAGCTGCCAGGTCGGCCAAGGATTCCCTTATCGAGGAAATCGGGCTGTAAAGGGCTAAAAACACAATCAATCTCATACATGCAATGGCCACCTAATATACACTCTAGAATGCTGCTTCTCTGTTCGCCTGCCCTAAATATGCATAGATACATCAACAAGGTGCCCGTGGGGTATATGATAAGCTGAATCAAGGCGCCGCTCGAAATTTTGGTACATCTTGAGGAGAAGAAGATTAAATCATGGCAGTATGTCTTTACAGACCGATGGGTGGATGCTCAGTGTAAGCGGTGAAGGGGGGTGAAGTTCTTCCAACCGAGGTGTTGCTGACCCGAAGCCTGAAAATCAATTCGGCCATGGAGTGAGCACAAGCTCAGTTCAAGCGATCCTTCTGTTCCCACTGCCCAACGAGCTTTTTCATTCCTGTCCATTCCTCTGCGCGTACATCTTCCGGAGTGCCGCTGAGCCCCTTGCCGACTTCGAATACTGTTACCACCCCGTCAAGGCCGCCAGTAGCTATGCGTCTACCCTCACGCTCCTCCCAGGCGACCTTGTTGAGACTCCTCGTAAGAATGCCTCCACGGCCCCTGGAGGGCGTCGTTTTCACCGCTGGAACTTCCGTGTCTGTATAGAGATCCCAAACCTCGAGGTTGCCAGCACCATCAACGAGAGAGAAGACTCCAGGGCGGTGAGGAGACCACTTTGCATCGTACACAACATCTTCGCGATTGATTTCAAGGATTGGAGACACGACTTGGGTCTTCGCTATGGCCGAGGCGGCCGGGGCAGTCGTTGCTGGCGGCCGGACACGCCAGAGTTTCACGCTCCAATCCAGACTAGAGCTGAGCAACAGATCACCCAGATCAACCGGGCCCCGTGCGGGGTGGAATGCAGTAGACATGATCGGTGCAGCATGGCCACGATACGCCAGACGATGGTCGGTACCAGCCTTAGCTCCCGCTCGATCATAACGGTGGCACGGATATATGCCTCCTTCTTCGGTCCCGACAATAAAGAATGTCGGGTCGGATTGAGGAAATGACATGGTCGTGGGTGCAAGATCTTCGGTTTTAGATGGGGGCGGTGTAGAAAGCTCCAAATACTCCTGGGGCTGAGAGAGCATATCGACAGTCCATCCACAGACAACGCCGTCTGTCGATGCTGTGAGGATGTTGTGAGCATTTTGGGTGCCAATGATCGAAATGCTGTAAACAGGGTGGGTATGTCCAGAGCCGGTCAGGGGCGTCTTCTGCACTGGCGCACCTCCACCTGCTCGCGATGACCGGGTGTCCCAGAGCAGGACCTGGCCTGAATATGAACCACCAACTATCAAATTGGGGTGGAATGGAGAGAATTTTGCGGCCAAGATATCGGAGGTTGAATGGAAAACATACTCTGGCCGAGAGTGCAGGTGTTGGTTCCAGATTTGGACGAGGCCGTCGGGTTCATGAGGCGCAGAGGGGTTCTTGGTATAAGCGGCCAGGACCAGTTCCGGAAACTGTACCAGTTATCAGTCTTGCGATGGATCCGCATCGGAGCGCGCGACAGACCTTTGGAGAGAAGCTCAGATCGCTAATCATACGTTTCTTGCTCCATCGTTCATCCCAGAATTGGCAGACTTCCCGAATGCCTCGTCTTTTCTTGCCATGCTCATCATCATCGTCCAGCTCGCCATCGACTCCTCCGAGCTCGTAGTCTGCCAAAACATCATACTCCTCATCCAGTGCCCGCTCAATCACTTTTGCCGACCGTTCAACAAAGTCCAAGAAGTCGTCCGACGAGGTCACGGCCTTCAATTCATCATCATCCAGTGTGCGCAGCGGATACCGTAATTTTGCTGTCTCGGCTTCAATCTGGGATTTCTGTTGTTGAGCTTTCTGTAGTTCCTCCTCAATTTCCTTGCGAAGCTTGTTCAGAATCTCCTCGTCAAGCTCGCTGGCTTTCTTGCCAGAGCGTTTCGTGCCATCTTCATCGTCAGAGTCTCCAGAAGTTCCATTGGGGCCTTTCAGGTCATCGGTTTGCACTGCTTTGCTGTAGGTGACAACCTCGGGTTTGGGCTCAGGGGCTGGTTGGGGTTCGGAGGCGGCGACAAAGAGCTCCGTTCCAACAGTTTGGACGGCAATTGAGTGAGAGACGGTTCGCGCAGGAGGACTAAAAGCCTCGGTGTTATCCCCGCTCAACTGGCTGGCGCTGAGCACGGAATTTGGTCGACTGCCTTTGCGCGATAGACCGTCAGTACCTTGGCCGATAGAAGCCGACCCGGGACGGTCAACAAGACGGGAGATGAAATCGTCGAGCTCAGCTCTGCTGTCTGCACGACTCGGGACGGGCGATACGACCTAGGTAGATGAAAGAGACTAAGACTTCCAGCTCTCATAAGGGGCAAAGATATTTCGCGATGTAGGATAAAGCTCCCTTACCTCAGAGGCATCACCACTATTAGCGCGAACCTGGGAGAACTCCCTCTGGCGCAGTTCTCTTTGGCGCTTGAGTTCGGCGAGTTTGGCTTTCTTAGCAAGGATTTCAGCCTTGCGCTGTTGTACTGCCGAGGACATGATGTGAGATAAAATATGCAGCTGGCAGATCGGAACGGAATCGTTCCGTTCAGACCACGTTCTGACACAGAATGTGGTGGATTTGTTGTGATCGTTTCTTTTATTTACTCCGGAAAATGGGGGTGGTTAAGTAAGGTAAGTAAGTAACGTAATCGTCAACCGAGCGAGCCACGCAAGCGAGCGAGCCACCCAAACCGCCCAAATGCCTCACCAAATGCCTCCCCAACATGAATTCTGATTTGTATACAAAAATATGGTGTTTTGAAGCCTTAATTACACTGTTTTAAATATCTTTTCACCCAGTTCCTCGATTAGGACATCTTGTATGTATATGGCCCAGAACACCGCAGTTACTACACCGGGGAGGTGCCTGACGGCGAGGCTGCTGACTCTTTATATAGATTGCTTTATTCTTCTTTCTCTCATGTTGGAATACTTCTCTTGCTTTATTAACGGTGAGGCTATTTAG